>NW_015388920.1:39815-65856 GCF_001527695.2 Protobothrops mucrosquamatus
CTGAGAGGTCCAAAAGAACAAGGACAGAGGAATAGCCTCTGTCCCGGGCCCTCCAGAGATCATTGACCAACGCGACCAATGCCGTTTCCGTGCTGTGTCCCGGCCTGAAGCCCGACTGGTATGGGTCTAGATAGACTGCTTCATCCAGGTGCCGAGGGAATTGCCGTGCAACCACACTCTCAACAACCTTCGCCGCAAAAACCTCTGCTTGTAGTTGCATGGAGTTTTTTTTAATAGAGTATTTCTACCTGCATTATTCAGAGATGCATCACAGAATGTCAATAAAGGTTAGTTATAACAATCACCCTGTTTTAGATGCAACTCAGAAGCTGGAACGGATAAAAATGATTCTTTCCCTGCTACGATTGTGCTTAAGAATCAACAGGATTCTGAATATGGATCTATAGCTGTGAGTTGAAGTCCCCTATATTCCTGGCTATTATCCTGTTTGGAATCAATTAAGGTAAAATAGAGAGGAAGACATGGGAGTTGGCTAAAGGAATCAACACTGGAAAGAGAAATCTACAACTAATTTGCAGTGGTGGATTGTTGATGCGCGCTGGTAATCTTAAGAATTTTTTTCAACAAAGGGAAAAAAAAACCTTTTGAGCAATACAAAGTTTTTGCAATTACATATTATTTCTCCTCCTCTTTTTATTATTGTACTTGTCAATTACGAGGTTGCATTGATCCTTTAATACTGTTATATGTACCTGTACTTTGTTAATTAGCATTAAAATGTTAATTAAAAAGGACCTTTCTATGTGCAATGATCACAGGATGTAAAGCTACTCCATATTTAGCACTAAATCAAAAGGCGCGTCTATTTTCCTCTAATGGCACAGAAGAAGTTTCCTTTTCTATTTTTATTTGTCTTTGTAACAACAGCCAATGGCTACATGGTGTCTGGGCAGTTCACTGAATGCAGCTTAAACGTATACAACATTAGACAGCGCAGCATAACATAACCCCTCTAAACGTTAAGAAACAAATACACAAGAAAACCTGAATAAAATCTGTGCCATAGAAAGAACTAAACAGTTCAAATCTAGATGTTTTAAAAAACAAAGAAGAAGCCTTGTTTATTTTCACAAGCAACTTAATCCAAGGTTATCATTTATGCCAGGTAAGCCTCTCTAGGATGACTGCTCTCGTGGTCTCCGCCTCACCTTTTGGGAGGGGTATCTGAGTTGGACCATCTGAAAATATCCCTAATATCTTTAACTCTACAGAAATGCATAAATAATCTTTATGCATTTTATTGACACTTAACTAAACTTAAGATACTGTAACATCTTTTAATAATAAATATGTTAAATATCTGAAGATATTTTGTACATCATGTATGAAAGGAGACAACTCTGGTTAAATGTTTAATTTCAACATTTTAAATTAAGGCCTGAAATACAAACAAGATACTTGTGGAGTGTAAAGCAGTAGTATACATCTTACTGCATCATGGTAAACAGTCTTGCTATCACGTTTTTGACCAGCTGTTGTTTCCATGCTGTAATCAGGAAGCCCCTTGTAATAGGTTGTGGAACATGGACAAAGTAAAGACACTCATACAGAGTACCGTTTCCACCTGGAACAGTAACTTTCCAAGATGAAGGCTGACGTACCCGATTCTTTAAACGGGAAACAAAAATTATCTTCTTGCCTAACTATCACAGCTTGAATTCTCCTCTACAGAAGAGATAATGCCAACAAGTGTGAGTTTCATATTTATTTTAAAGAGTGAGATTCCTCAGTTCAGCTGTGCAATTTTTGTAACACAGCCAGCACATGCCCTCTACAGCAAAAGCATCTCTCCTGCTTTTTAAAAGCAGCAGCTAATTATCCTTTCAAGCTAAGTGTTAAAACAATAGCCCAGCTTCTAAACCTGGGAATCCAGAGGTGAAAGTTTGTTCCGGAACATTTCTATAAAAGAACAAGCAATCACTTTTGTTGATCAATTTTCTTTGCTGCGGGTGTGTGGGGGGAGTGTAAGAGAAAAAGTAGGCTCTGATGAAGCCCATCAAAGTCAAGTCAAAAGAACTGATATCCTGGCAAGGCCTCATATAAGCAAGAACAGAACAGACCTATTCATGAATTACATAGCCTCTGCTTCTCCTCCTCATTTATGGGGGAGAAAAAAAATAAAGGGCGTCCAGAAACAATATCATAATAAGAGATGAAGATGAAGACAGATCCTTATCTTCAGTCCGGGCCCTGGGGGAGGTCCTTCCAGTGTCAATTCAATCATGATAGCTGGCTAAAGACTGGGTCAATATAGGGCCAGTCTCAGAAGGGTTCAAACAAAGGCACCGATGAGGAAGAAGCCATCTTGCTGAGGAAAAAGCTTTCTCCAGGTAGCTAATGAAACTGTTGCCAGCAAGTCTCTTAGGGGCTAGGAGACGTTTTAGGTCTTCAGGGGTGTCTGCTCAGTCAGGCTGCGCACATCTTCCAGGAATTGTTTGGGAGTCAGGATGTGGGATGAGCCTATGTGGGAGAGAAGGATTACCACAGGAATCCATCAAAGACAAGGCACTTGTGAGCAAGCAGGCTATCCACTGGCTGTGCACTTACCAATCAGCACTTCCCATTTTCCATCAGTAGCCTCCGTGACTTCATAGGCACAACGCATCTCTGACATGGTAACTCCACCAAGCACATACAGGATAAGACGGGGTCCTGTCCTGTACTCAGTTGCTGTCTTGGTCTTGTGCCAATGTCCAAAACGGGCACTGTGAGACAAAAATGGAGGAACCATCTGCTAAAAGACTGTCAGCCAAGCAATCTGGGAAAAACAGCCTTTCCTTGCATGCTAGACAGCTCCCTGGGAACATACAACACCAAAAGCTGGTCCAAGAGATGAAGGATCCCACCCTCCCAAATGTACATAGAAAGAATCAGCTCTATCGTATGCTCTTCGGCTATTCAAGGACAGGTGATGTTGCATCTACAAACCTTTCAAACAGGAGAATACATGAGTGTTCTTCAACATACTCTTAAGTGGAAAAGCAAACATCTTTACGTAAGAAATGAGTAAATTTTCTACTCATCATTTAAATTTATATCTTGTAAAATGTGTTAAAAATGGCGCTGCCTTCTGCTTTCTTCTATTTATTTGGAGCATCACTTACCTCACAGCAGTTTGGGAACAGGGACCAGGGGCAGCGCAAGACATATAGGGCCAGACCTTCTTATCCAGTTTGTCCTCAATGGCATCCTGTGTCAAGATGAGCAAAAGTAAAAAAGATGGGTTCCCTTTTTTCTGGTTTGATAGAACCTGGGATTGTGTAATGGCTGATCCTGGCTGCTCAGTATGCATGTGCGGGCACAGACATTTTCGTTTGTCTTTTTCCCTGGTGGAGGGGGGTTCTGTTCTCAAAAATTTCATCCTGACCACAACTACTGTCTAAGCAAGACGTCAAAGTCGTGCAGTTTGATGCCCAATAAATCTGGACTACAGAACAACATAGTAATAAGGACTTCATGGTTTATCTTTTGTCAATTTTCTATAGCAAGAGCTTAATTTTTTTTCTTGTGCGATCCAGGTCACAAAGATATACAGGGCAGATGGATTCTCAACTGGATTTGCTTCAGGACTGAAGCTGAATCCATCCTCAAGTACACAACCAACGCTCAAGGCAGCCAGCTCCCTCTCCCTCCTTCTATGTACCTCCATGACATCCTTAAGAATGGGAATCCACCGGGAGAGTTGGTAGGTAGGCTCTAACCGTACTTTCCTCACAGGCTTCAGGTTTCCGCCAGTGTCCTGCGAGTAGAAAAGCCCATTAAAAAAATAATAAAAGAGCAGGAGCCAGGCCTGTTGGAAGAAAGGCAGAAGGGGATGGACAAGATGGTTCAAGAAAGTCCAGTGTTTAGAGGAAGATGGAATGGCTTACCTAAACAGCTCCAGCAGGACTGGCCGAGGGACAGGCAAGAGAGGAAAAGAGCAGAGAGAAGAATGAGCAGAGAGAAACATACAACACTGGCAGACTTAAATAAGAGGGATTCTTATCTTCATCAATAGGATAGCCAGAAGTTACCCTTCTTGTCAGGGCCATTACTCAGACTGCACTAGTGAATGATAACTATGCAGAAACAGCACAGGCACAAGCTACCTGCCCAACAAATGTCACTAGCAAATGCATGTGTGAAATACCTCTGGCATGATGGCAGCCCCCAGGCAGTGCATATTATAGAGGGTGTCTTTCTCCTGCTGGATGTTGGCATGCTGGATGAGCTTGGTGAGGTTCTCCTCGTTAATGCCTAGGTGAAAGGAGTGCAGCTCAGACCGAGGGCTTCAGAGTTTTATAACCTTTGCCTTCCATTATATTATCCCCTGATATTGCCACATCAATTATCCACACTATTTTTTTCAACCACAGTTTTAAATCTGGTGTGTTATTCTCCAGGGCTTTATCAGTTTGTATTTGGTACTCCCACAATATTTTAACATGCTCTTTACAATACTTTTTCGACTCAATGTCCCCACCAACTTTTACGGGTGCTCCAGTGAATCTTTTTGGCACCTATGTCTTTGCTTAGAGTGGTAGTCCTCGACTTACAAGAGTTCATTTAGTGACCGTCCAAAGTCATAACATCACTGAAAAAAGTGACTTAAGACCGTTTTTCACACTTACAACCGTGGTAGCATCCCCATGGTCATGTGATTTACATTCGGATGCTTGACAACTGACTCACATTTATGATAGTTGCAATGTCCTGGAGTCATTTGATTGCCTTTTGTGACCTTCTGACAACAAGCAAAGTCAGTGGGGAAACCAAGATCACTTAATCATGTTACTAATTTAAACAACTACAGTGATTCACTTAACAAATGTGGCAAGAAAAGTCGTAAAATGGGGCAAAAATCACTTAACAAATTGCTCGCTTAGCAATATAAATTTTGGGCTCAGTTATGTAAGTTGAGGACTACCTGTAATCAGTTATGTGCAGTATTTTGTGCGTGAACTGATTATATGATCTATTGTTTCTTCTGCTTCTTAACACAATCTGCTTTTTTCAGTTGTCAGTCATTGCCTAGTTTCCCCACAAGATGGTTTTCATGTCTAAGGGATGTTAGAACTCACAGTCTCCTGGTTTCTAGGCCAGCACGTCTCTCTATGTTCCTGTCGCCATTTCAGATTTCACCACCCAGGATAGGAAGTGGATGAGCACTAACCATGAGTGTGATGGCCCTGATTGTGCCATCATAGATTTTTATGCTTTTTAAAAAATGTTCTGTACAAACAAAAATTAAAAACAGAAGCAAGAACTTTCTTTCTTTTCTGTGGTGGCTTAGAGGACCTTCAAATGGCAGTTGACACAACCACCCGAGACTTACGAGTTTGATGTGGCTAGTCACAGAGGGATTTAACCCCTCCTAGGAGACAGATGTCACACCCAGCAGTGTTGTGTGAACATAGCATCCAGTTATGGGCAAGAAACGTCCTGAACTTTCTCTTCCTTTTGGTCCTTGCAAGGGATCTTTTCCCTAACCTAGGCAGCTGAGAGAGAAGTTATCCAGCAATGGTACCATTCTGGAGAAGTATGCAAAGCAGGATAATGCGAATCTTATCAAAGGCCTCCACAGTGGTATCAAGGACAATTGGCACAATACTCTTCATTGGGTTCTTGACTTTCTCCCCTTCAACATCTGCCCCTGTGGCCAGATCCTGTGAGGAGGGAGAAGAGATGCCCATCAGGAACGATCCTTTTCACCAGGGAAGACAAGGAGACACCCAAAGTAAGTTGTACTTCACTGTGAATACACAGAGTTGGGCTGCCATGGTGATTCTCTTTTGTTCTCACCTCTCCTGAATTCTTAATATGCCTACCTGTTCCAGGCCGCACAGCCTCTCTATGGTGCCCTTAAAGGTATTCATGCAGTCTTCAGCCAGATGCAAATGTGTGGAATACTACGGGATGAAAGAGGATGGTAAGAAACAGGCTGTCGACTCTACAACAAACATGGCTGCAGCCATCTTGCTCGTTCTAGGTTGCCACACGACAGGGAGGGGGAACGGAGTATCTCTGTTAGCCTAAACAATATTGTGTCCCGTGGAAACCAAGGTCACTCTCTCATTTGGAAGAGGAGGGTCAGGCCTTCTGGTAGAAAGCCCACCAAATTGCTGTATTGGGTCACATAGTTATTGCATAGCACTGAGGTGGGAACTTTTACTTTGTAATAGTGTAACTCTTTGGAGGGAATCTCAGACTTGGTTTCACTTTTGACTGTGCCGATATTTTGTATCCAATAAACATGTTCTTTGAGGAAGATTCAAGCCTCTGAATTCTGATTTATTCAGTTCTATCGGAACCATGACACAGGCTTTTTGCCAGCATTAAAATTTTTTCCTCCTGCCTCTCCAATGAACAAAAAGTTGCCTGTAAAAAATGAGCAAGGCAAGATGCAAGGGATGCCTGAAAAAATAGCCACAATCTGTAGTAGCTAGAAATGCCATGATCAATAAAAGTTATGCAAATGAAATTAAGCTTGTCCCTGTGACTATTCTGCACAATCTGTCCCGCTTGTACTTTTGGCAGTGCAATGGCTCCAGCCCTTTATATTATATACAGATTTTAATAACCAGAAACCTGGCTATTTAGAGAGACAGATGAGATGTCTCTGGATAAAGATTTTGGCTCATCGCAGCATGTTGAAAATGATGGTTCTGCAGATAATACAAAATGAGAGATACTTTTCTCACAACTAAATATGTTTCTCAAAAAAACAGCTTCCATGGAAGCTAAAGGAAGCAGCAGCAGTTTGGTGTAGAACATTCAGAAAGTATGAGAGTAGTACCAAGATGGGATTGGCTAAGCTTTGTGGAAATTGTAACAATGGGGACTGTAGTCTAAGGTATTGTATACAATTCATATTATAAGGTACAGTGTACAATCCATGTCCTGTCCCAATTCTTCTAGAGCTTAAATTTACCCAGGCCATTTAGATACACATGGATGGGTGAAGGAATTAAGCTTTTTAGTTTAGAAGTTATAAACTCATACATGTTTCTACAGGTTTGCAGATAAAGAACTGTGAAGACTGTACCATATCAGCTGAAATCAAAGAGCCAGAAGGTAGGGTGAGGCAAACATTCTTACTGCTGGGAAAATTATAGACCTCTATAAATGGGGAATTTTTCTTTCTCATATTGGATTTGCTGCATGAATCAGAAATATATTAGCTCGGCAATTAAACATAGATGAACATGTCCAGATCTGATTTTGGATTGGTGCAAGAGCCTATGTAGACATGCCTCTAGTTGTTTTTATTCAGCCTTTTAGTGTCAGATTTAAAGACATTTTGTAACATGAAACAATTTGCACTGTCAGTGTACTCTAATTCATGCTAATTGATGGTGGCTGATTATAGGATCAACTTATTTTAAATCACTTATACAACTGATTACAACAAACAAATAATTAAGTACAGGCACATGGTACATTTTGCATCTTTTACCTTGTGAAGTTCTTTCTGGTATTGGGGCATCTTCTTCAGGATCTGAGAGAGGTCTTTAAGGTTAGCCTAGAAAGAACAGCAATTGCCCATGACAAACTCAACATAAAGGCAATCCAAGTATTAGTAAAATTTCAGATAAAAGCAACTCTCTCCCTCATCTTACAACAGCTCCCTGCAACCTGGTTGAAGGAGCTCCTAATACTCCTAGATACTCTGAATTTAGCCCCAAGATATGTGCAGGGCATTCAGGTTAACGAATGCTGTCTTACAAGACCTACAGGCCGATGTTTCCTCTCTTTTAAGTCTGGCTAAGTAAGCTCCAAATTTCTAGAGCAGTCACTCAAGAAACTCGAAGAAACTCAATGTTAAAACTTCAAAGGATGGAAATAAGTAATTTTCTCCAGAATTTCCATTTGTATGCAAGTTCTGTGGAGGAATGTCAGTCCCTACCCTACATTGCCTCTTATTCTCCCAAATGACTTCAGTGTCACTTTTGCTGCTCCGCCTGAAGATTCCTCATCTTGGTGTACCCAAAGGCCCTCTTAATTTTTGTACCATCTATACTTCTCGATTAGCCTTTCTTGTGCACTGTGCACATAACTGTGTTTTCAAAATGTTGTCCAGAACTAATGAGATTTAGTTAAGGTTGATCTGCCTCCCTGAAAAACCAAACAGCAATGATGTTTCAGTCACTTAACTTGAGCCAAAGAAGCCTAGCTTGCGAGATGTAGAATGCATGTCCTCCCCCTCCCCCGCCCACAAGTCTCTCAGGAAGGCAAATCACAGACAAGACGAGGGTCTGGCCATTCCTACCTTATCTGTGGTGAGCCTTTTGCTTTCACAGAAGTTACGCAGGAGTTCAGTCACTTTCCTGTGGAAGGAGGTCATATTCAGGGCCAAATACAAACACTCATCCCCAAAGTGCAACTCTTCATCTCTCCCACAACAATAGACTCTGTGCGGCCTTCAAAGTCCAGGGCTCTCTGTACCAGAAATGGCAGTAATTCTGGAACAGAGGGTAATGGTGGAAGCAGCATCTCTCCCCCCCCCTCCACTCTTCACAATGGACACCAATGGCAATCCAGATCAATTTAGGAAGAAGGGCTCCAGCAGGCTTATATTGCTCCAGCCAGTTCATCACAAACTCATCAGGCAACCAGGCAGTTGTATGTAGGGCTGTATGTAGGTTCTCACTTGGACACGTCTGCAATGTGCATATGGCGTAACTGCACCCAGAGGTCATCGTCCTCATCCAAGAGTACTACCTTTTCCCTGGAGTCACTGATGCCTGTGGATTCATACCTGAAGGAAGGCAACAGAGTAATATTCTCTTAGAAACCTATGGTTGCTCTCTTAATGGGAAGGCACAGAATTCTTTTACTCATTCTTTCTCCCCCCCTCCCCCAACAGCTCTCACCGGTAAGTATCACTCTCAATGTTGAGCAAGTCGTAGGCCATGGCTTGGAAAGTGAGCTCATGAAGAAGTGGCGACACCAGATCATAGCTGCGGTCAACGATCAGAAGCTGTGATCGAGATTTGTCAGGGCCCTGAATGCAGCAAAAAGGGGAAGATAAAAAACGAACAAACACAACTTTGTGGTTTCGGTTTGTATGTTACGCTGCATGTTTCCCTGCTAAGCAGAGTCCTTAGGCATTGTCTGAAAGGCATCCATAGGACACACCGTGTATCTGAAGAAATTGATGAACCATGGCAGGATTGATTTAATCTGTAATCCTATTTGGAAATAAATTCCCCCAAGCTCAGTGGGCAAATAAAAAGACAGCCACAGAGCTGCACTGCTAATTATTTAATGGCAGCCCTGCTACAGGCACTAAGGAAGAGTGGAACAGCTGAGTATTGCAGACCCAATCTCCCCTCCAAACATTGCTGACTGTGGGCAGCCTCAGTCTAGACATCTTTAATAGGGAGCTTGGTCAAAAATGTATTATTCAAACAATGCAAACCCCCTTCCAAGGGACGTAAGCAATTCCATAAGCATAACGGACTCACGCTTGTGATGTCAACACAAGCAACAAAAGAGGCTAAAGGCTGTTAATTCTCTGTAGTGCAAATTCTGCTCTAGAGCCATTTGAAACAAGTCCTTTAGATTCTACATGGACATCCCACCATCTCCACTATTCCTTTAACTGACCTAATAATGTCCTGAGTTTTAATGGTACTTTGGTTATGATGACTGGGAGAGGATGGCAGAAGAACCCAGTTTTATTTAAATGCTGCCAACTGTTTAACATCTAGTTTATGAAATTTACAAAAGCAGCAGCAAGAGCATCATTGTTACCAAGGCATTTTCAGCATGGCCAAGGCTATTCAGAACAGGTGTGTAGCAGTGTTGGGCCACTTTTTGGTGTTACGAGTACAATGCAATCTATCATTTAGCCTGCAGGTGGCACGCAAATACACTGTAGAGGCCTATGGACATGTTCCTTTCAGTGAAAACAGTAGGCTCCAGAGACAGAAGGTAGAACAGCCTTTCTAAAACAAACATTCGCTGGTTATGTTGGAACTGCACAATCTCAACCACACAGTTGCTAGCAGGGGACAGCTAACATATCCAAGTACTTCTGATGCAGAAAGGTAAATAGCATCCTTTTTCATGCATTCGGGAGTTTTAATGGCTACTCGACAACTCATAAAAATGCATGCATGGGCTGTAGAAAATATTATGTCCTATAAGCAAAGTCTCAAAATTGCTTGTTATAGATAAATCAGCTTTCAATATACCACCCCCTTCTTAAAGGAAAAGGCAGCACTTCTTCCTGTTCAAAAGCAACACACTTTCAGGTTTCTAGATATGAAGCCACCTTGCTTTGTACACAGCATTCTGCAACTGTTGGGTTTTCACACAATAATGTCTTGTGTTTGCTTTTCATTATGTTATCTTTTTTGCCACAAGAACTGATTAAATACAGAGAGATGGAATATCTGCATTGGGTCCTTTGGCTGGCAGCAATAAGAGCACTCCTCCACCTCCAAGATCACCCCATTTTGATACAGCATTCCCGTTCATTAACACAATTGTTTTAAAAACAAATTACAACCAGTGGACAGCCCTGCTTTAAAAAAAATCATTCAGGCCAAAGAAGTTGGTTCAATTAATGACATGGGAAGATCTCAGCCATAGATGAGGAACAAGTTCCTTCTCCTCTTGCCCTACACAATTAGGAAATTCTTCTAACTATTACTTCCCTCCCTGTTAACATTCTTTATTGTATTTTTATTTTAAGAGGATTTCACACCAATCAACAAAAGTCAGCCTGACCTTTTCTTTATGCGGCAACTGACATACTACTATGACCATCACCACTTTAACTGAGTCTACCTATCTTACTGCTTGTTTTCCTCTTCTTCTCTTTTCTTCCACTTTTTCCAGCATTACAGATTTCTTCAGAGAGCTGGGTCTCATAATATGTCTAGAGTATGATGATTTGAGCATGGCATCCACATAGAGAACCGGTTGTTCACATATTTGAATCCCACCATTGGTTTTGGCTCAAGATTACATTATGGAAACTGGTTGGCTTTCTTCTTCTTTTGGCTTAACATGGAACTTACACATAAGCGGTTTGCAATCTGTTTCACAGTTATCACCTGGTCATATCTTTGAGCAACTTAGGGGACTGGAGGCTAAAGCACATAAGGAACAGCTGCTGGAATTGGGTATGTCTAGTTTAACGAAGAGAAGGACGAGGGGGGACATGATAGCAGTGTTCCAATATCTCAGGGGCTGCCACAAAGAAGAGAGAGTCAAGCTCTTCTCCAAAGCATTGGAAGGCAAGACAAGAAGCAACGGATGGAAACTAATCAAGGAGAGAAGCAACCTAGAACTAAGGAGAAACTTCCTGACAGTTAGAACAATTAACCAGTGGAACAACCTGCCTCCAGAACCGGTGAATGCTCTAACACTGGAAGTTTTTAAGAAGAGACTGGACAGCCATTTGTCTGAAATGGTATAGGGTTTCCTGCCTGAGCAGGGGGTTGGACTAGATGACCTGCAAGGTCCCTTCCAACTTTATCATCATCATCATCATCATCATCATCATCATCATCATCATCATCATCATCATCATCATCATCATCATCATATTATTATTATTATTATTATTATTATTATTATTATTATTATTATTATTATTATTATTATTATTATTATTATTATTATTATTATTATTATTATTATTATTATTATTATTATTATTATTATTAACTCCACTTCCTTTTAACAATAACGGACTACTTTTGCTATACCTTTCCTAACTACAAAAGCAATTGCAGCCCTGATTTTCATGTTTTAAGTAGTAAATAGCATGAGCCTCTCACTCAAAATGTGGAGTTTCAGTCTATCTCCATTCGCTGATGTTGCCCATGATGTCATTTTCTACTAGTTTCACTTTTTCACTGTGTTGAGCTTTCTCATATTCTTATGTTTCATGTCCCCACCATAATTCTGTCTCTGCAGCTTTGAATTTTCTTTTCCTGTTTGACAAAATCAGCAACTAGACTTCTTTAATCTAGCCAAGCCATAAACATCATTAGTACTCTACAAGATCCTTGGTTTTTTTCATAGTAGTAAGAAAAAACAATAATAAGTTGATGGCCCAACCTGAGGGGCCATCACCTGGCATTATATTGTTAAATCATTTTATATTTTTATCCATGTTTTTTTCTTGGATTATCATTGCTTTCTCTTGTGCAGTATGAAATTATGCTTTTGCCATTGTCATTAAAGTGATCATCTGCCTCCAGCATCTTTATTTAGCATTATAGGCTCCTGCTTTCTTTAGCTGGACAGTTGGGATTCATTCATGCCTTGGGTAATGCTTCAGGGAATATATATTCCTGGCATTCTTTGCTCATCCCATCCCAGAAATATTCCCCACTGCCGTGGTGAGGCACCACGGCAGGACTTGGGCAGGACATGTATCTAATCATAAAGATCAATAGTTTGTTAGCTAACTAGGTATGTGGAAAACCTGGAGGACTTCCCACCACAATTTGTTTAGAACTGAAATGCAGCAGTGAAAATTTATCCAAATAGTGTGCTTCAATCTTGTCTCTATAGACCATTTTTTTGATCACTGTCTGATTTCCTGGCTTCTTGCTCACCTACTAGAAATGCCACTTGGAGAAAGTGATGTTGCTGAATAGTAAGTTGGGAAAAGGGTTAAAGCAGAACCATTGTACATAGATAGTACTATTCCAATTAAATAGTTAACCTGCAGTGAAAGAGACTGCAGTCATCTTTCCCTGTGATCTTGGTCCTTAGTACATGTCTAAACTTGACTTGGAAAGAACTGTCCAGCTGCCAAACAGCCTCACCTGGAGACCTCTGTGAAAAGCATCTTGACAATGCTTGGCTGGGCATCTTCACTTCCACTTAAACTAAATACGCTGTTTATAATCAAGGATAGTATTTGGAAGACGGATTCTGCCAACTTGTCATGAGAGACTAGATTCTTCCAACTAGAGATGAAAGACTAGAAAATGGTTACTTCTTACACCCGATCTTTTCATTCTAAATGACACAACAGTCTTTGCAATCTTGTTCCACCCACTGGCCTGCTCTTTAATATTCTGGAATGCTCTGGGATTGCTCACCTCTCCCATGGTTGGGTTGTCTGCTTTGAAGGCATTCAGCTTCACCAACACTGCATGGGCCAATTGGAAACAGTCTTCAGAACCACTGTAACCATAAACACATAGTTATTTAGAAACAGGGCTTCTGCCACTCTGGAAGAGATACCAAGCAAAACCAATGCCTGGACAAGACAAAGAGTGTCTTGCCTCTTGCGTTTCTTGGCCCACTTTCTTACACACATATACTGTAAGAAACTCTGCTTTCAATCCCTGGCAACAGAGATGTGTCCAGGAGGGATCAAGGGGGAATCAATTGATGAAACAATGCCCCACACATGATTAAAGCATCAAATCCTGCAGATGAGCTGGTCTGGCAGCAGACGTCCATTATAAGAAGTAGGCCGGTCCTTGCATCAACTAAAAGCAGCAGGAGGCTTCATTGCATAATAGATAGGTGTGGCTCAACAATATGCTCCACAATTGTACTCCCATGTTCTCAGGTATTATACCCCAATTTGTCCTCATTCTCTTTATAGGGTTTTTATACAGAATACTGGTAGAATATCAGTTTCCCCCTTCCTCTTCCCTTTGTACTAACTTCCTATAGCGAATTGAAGGGTATTCCTTGAGGGTGTCACACAGTGTGGCAATCTGCTCTGCCATCCTCTCTAAGTGGCTGTTTTTATCTTCCCTGCAGTAGGGACTAAAGAGGTGGTGGAAACTCTGAGCGCTGTCCAAAGTGTACACCTGAAGAGAAGGAAAGAGGAGAGAAGAAATGGAGAAAACAACGGGAGTGTTATATTAGTGATCTATGAGGAAGGAAGTGTAAACTCATACAGTGCTCTGGTAACATTTTGTTTTTCACAATAGTGGTGCCCAGTTCCTTAAAAATAGTCTGTCATAAAGCAGATTTATTTTGAAAACGATGGAGGTACAATATTTCATTAAATGCCGCCAGTTTCTCTGAGAACGTTGTAATTAACATTGTGTTCTCTGGTTTATCTAATCTTAAAAGAATGTTGAATCAGAGTTTTAAGGACTTTCTTGCTTGATGTGTTATCAAGGAGTAATCAAAATGCTGAGTGGGTGGAGGGCAATTTGATAGAAAAAGATAGGAGAAAGCGAGTTTACAAACACAGGAGTTTGTCAAGTTTTTTTTATTCCGCCTTTATCATTTTTATAAATTAATCAAGGCGGTGAAGATACCTAATGCTCTTTCCTCCTTCTATTTCCCCCACACCAAAGTCACTCAGCCAGCTTTCATGCCTAAGGCAGGATTCCTGGTTTCTAGTGTAATGCCTTTACCACTACACCAACCTGGCTCTCAGGCTGGCTAGTAATAAATTCAATAACTAGTTTGTAAGAAAGAAAAAAGAAAATCACCCCCTCTAGTTAAAATACATGAGAATAAGCTGCGGGCTACTTGATAACACTTGGATCTTGAACCCTGGCTGTCATGCTTTCCAGCTGACAAATTCAACTTCTTAACCACTGAGCCATCCTGCCTCTCCCCACCCCACCATGGAGTTCTATAGAAGAAGCAGAGCTTCTTCTCTTCTGCAAAGATTTTAGAGATAGATAGTAACTCAGTATAATTATTTTTATTAAAAGTGAAATCTCTCAAAGCAAAAGTGTGCTATGTTAATTCATGTATCTTTACAACCTTGAGACTATAGCGAAAATTAGAGGTCCCTGCTCTGTTCCCTTTTTTTCCCCCTCACCTGCGATTCATAGGGAAGGAAGGCAACGTTGATCTCCTTGAGTGTCTTGATTGCTTTCGTGATCCGGGACTTGCTGAGCTCATTAAAGAGCTCATCTGGGCAAGCTGAAAGACAAGGGTGGGAGTTAACGTTCTGCAAGTTTTTTATGATTATAGGTCTACTCCATAAGCTATAAAGCAAGGGTCCCCAACTCCCGGTCTGCGGACCAGCATCGGTCTGCGGCATGCCAGAAACCAGGCCGCACAAAAAAGTGAGGTCCCATCTGCAGAATGCAGGCAGCACGTAAAACCACGCCCCCTCCAATCCGTGGAAAAACTTGGCTCCATGGAACCGGTCCCTGGTGCCCAAAAGGTTGGGGGCCACTGTTATAACGTACACTTAAAATTTTGTAAATGTCTCAGAACAGAAGTTTACTTTTGAGCCCTCTTGGTCAGATTCTTCTCTGGGGTCTTAGAACAATTCATACTCTCAGTGAAATGGGTTCATGAACCACACTAGGAAATATTTTTTTTTGTCTATTTGGATGCAATATGTTAGATGATCTAGCATTATGGTGTGTAGAACCTGGCTAACTTGTCAACAGAATTTATGAACCAAATAATTTAGTCATCAAATCATGGTTAAACAAATCATGGCTTAACATGAATTGTACAATTTTGGCCAAAAACGAATGAATCCGATAGATACAATGCATCAATCTAGTCACTATGGATTAGAGAGCCAGTTTGGCGTAGTAGTAAAGCAAACTGGGGGACTGAGTTTTAGTCCTGCCTTGGGCACAAAGCTAACTGGGTAAACTTGGACCATTCACTTTCACTCAGACCTAGGCAGGAGAGAATGAGAAACCACTTCTGGAAAACCTTGTGAAGAAAATTGCAGGGACTTGTCCAGGCAGCCTCTCAGCATCGGACACAATTAGATGGAAGAAGAAAAAAAATCCTTAGGACCAGCAACCATACACTCTACTATTATATCTCAAGCAATTGCATAATAGCCCTTTGATTCATACCATGTAATATGTGATGTAATGTAATATATTACATATATTATATTGGTTAAGTACCTGTTCACTAACCCAGCTCCCAATAAAATGTTGTCCCAGGATCCCCCAATCTAGAAGACTCCAAGTTAGTAAAGACAGTCCTAGACATCTTCCTGTTTGCCTGAGACTGTTCCTTGTACTTACTGTCCGTGAAGAACACGTGGGCGGCCTTGTAGGTGAATGTGGGAGTGCTTTTAAAGTCATTTATCAGAGCACGAACAGACTGCAAATGGAGAACAGGCTGTTAGCAGCAATTGTACAAATCCCAAACATTTTCTACGAACTCCCATATCTTGACCCTCCAGTCATACTAACTACCCTTAATCATAGTGACCTCTTGGATGAATAATTTTCCTTTTGAGGCTACAGGGCAATCAAAAGCATTTGTCTTTGTTCTTCCCACTCCCCCCCCCTTCCCAAGGAGTTGGCAGTAAGTGCTAATTACTAGTGTAGGTATATGTAGAAGTTTCAGAGGATCTATCTTTAAGGAGGCGTTTATCAATGTATTAACTAGCAACATAGGCAATGGACCTACCGTCTCAATGGGGCTGATCAAATAGATGGCTTCCAGACTGGGAAGGGGCTCTCGGCGCTTGCTTATATCTTCAATAACTGAAGAAAGTAAAATGTTTATTAGATGTCTGGATGGAAGGACAAAGAATTGGGCAACAATTCCCAGGAGTATGGAAGGAGGAAAAACAGTAGGTAAAAGAATATACATATCTGATTCTGACAATACCAGAAGAAGCTGAATGCAGACTGATCCAAAGAAACCAGGGCCCAGTTATGCCTGGACGGACGCACTGTGTTGGGGAACTGAGGCAAGAGTTGTGCTACAAAAGTTATAAACTTTTCCAGCTCTAAGGAAGGCCTCTGTTGACAGGATCAACCACAGACAGACAGTATCTTGCACGTGCCACTCACTTGTGATTCCTTCAGCCAGAAGATCTGACATCTTAAAGCAGGAGGAAAGGATGCGGGTGCTGGGATGATCCATAATGAGGACCTTCAGGAACAGAAAGAGAAAGAATATTATACATAAAGTAGCAATTGTTAAAGTTGAGCAAAGGTATAATTAAAATAATTAGTTATGTCACAAAAAGCATGAAACAATAGTTACACTCATGTTCCAAAGTACCTCCTTCTGTGAAATGAAATTATAAAACCAAGTATCCTATTCTCCTATTCAGTTATATATTGGCCTTCCAACTTTTTATTTCTATTCCCAAACTTGTACAGATAATTAAAATATGCCCACATCCATATCCATTTCTCCCCCTCCCCCCTCCCATTAAGTCCTATTTCAAAATAAGCCTGGAGGTTTTTAGTTTGGGGATCTGACTTTCTTTCGAAAGCATCTTTATCATTATGAATGGCTGGATCACAATACCACTTTGCTAGTAAAGGAGTATATAAGTCAGCATTTACTATTCCAGTTCCTGGAAATATGGACCCATTTTTGTTCTCCATCTGAGTTAAAAGAGTACTGTAACAATGAGTTAGGCATTTAAAACATTTTTACTTGCATTGGAAGTTCCTTAAAACCCATTATTTCATTGATGTACTGTAATTTCCCTGCACAAAGATAAAGGATATTTTCAGATCTGCTTTCTATCATCAGCTAGCACAGTGGTTCTCAACCTGTGGGTCGGGACCCCATTTGGGGTCGATCAACCATTTCATGGGGGTCGCCAAGCAAGGCTGTCTGCCATTTTTTTTGTCCGCCATTTTTTTCCCCTTTTCCGGCGGGTGCCTTACCTCCCTTGGACTGGGCCAGCTGGTGGTCGGCCTGCTCCGTCTCTGCCGCTTGCCAGCTATGCCTCGGCCGGCGCAGGGGGCGGAACCACGCATGCGCGGCGCTCCCAGGCAGGGAAAGTCCTCGACTTACGACCGGTTGGGTAGTCCTCGACTTACGACCGGTTTAGTCCTCGACTTACAACCGGTTGGGGTCGCGGCATTAAAAAGGTTGAGAACCACTGAGCTAGCACTTCTTTTTTGGCTAGTATAATGCAAGATTGGTCACAGCACTGCGTGTCCCCCCCCCCCTCTCTCTCTCTGTGTGTGTGTATGCATCTGTGGGTGTATAGTTTAAAGGGGCAATTATGTTTTAGAATACTCTGAGATGGAGTATATTTACTAACTTGACAACAAATTGTAGGTTAGATATGAGATAATCAGCATAGCTAAATAACACACTTGCAAACCCAATAGAGCAAAACTAATTTAATAAGATCTTTGTCTATCTCAGTTAGTAATTTCAAGGCTCACTTGCTACCTTGCTGCATCAGGAAAAAATATGAGAAGCATGAAGAACCTTAAGTGTCACAGTAAAGGATACAGCAGGTCTACTGAACACAAGGCCCAGAGTTTACTGTGTGATGAATTAACTGCATCAGAGATTCTCTAAACACATAAACAGAAAGTCCAGTGCAGATGCATACAATTTAGATTAGTAAACTGATCAGACAAATTTAACTCATCCAAGACACAGAGGTGTACTAACCTTCCATTCTCCTTCCTTTTTCATGCTGTGTATAACATCATTCAGGATCTCTGAAAAGTGAAGGTCAATGAAGTTAGAATGGAGGCCCTTTTTTGCTACAATAAGAACATTTAGTTGAGTCCTGTGCCGCATAAATAATTTTCTTATCACCCCAGTATAGCTTTTTTTCACAATAAGCAGGGATATTCTTGACAAGCCAAAATGTAGGACTGGGAGTAAAATCACAAAACACACAGAGCAGGTGTTTTTGCTTGGATTTTATAGCAAGAAAGTCAAGTCCATGTTCTGAAGCTGCAGCGAATGTTCAGGTTTTTGACATACAGCAGCATCTCCGAAGTGAATCTCAAACTCTCTGGAATCAATTATTTGAAAGACCATCCCCACACAACCTGGACAGCACCTCACTTCATCTGTTGACCTGGTCTTCAAGATCTTCAGAAGCTTTCCCCTACTGTGTGAAATAAGAGGGTAGCTATTTGAGAGGAATACCCAGTAATACAACCCTGGTTATGGAATGTCTTCAGGTTACCCTGAGGAATTTTATACAGGTGACGGAAATACTATTCAATGGTGACATTTTGCTATTTGGAGGCAAGGACATGCTGTGAGAAGACTGCTGTCATCATGAGACCAAATGACCATTAGTACTCCCAGTAATTCTGTTTTTTAACATTTTTGGGGTGGTGCTTTTAAAATGTTGTAGATATTATAATAAAATATTATACATTGTGAAATGCCCTAAGAAAGGTTCACCTGACTATTTTATAGTCTTTTCACTATTCAGTGAAGGTTTTTTGTTTTACCCTAGCTTTATAAGTCTGAAAACTTTTCAGTGTATGCAAAATCTTGCATTTGTGGCTCTTTCTGCTGGAGGTTCTAACTTTATGTTTTAGATATTTTGCTACATACAGTATTTTTAGGTTTTCAATTGGTATTGTAAACTCTGCATTGGGTTCTATTTATAAAGAGCAGACTGTATACCAGTGATGGCGAACCTTTTAGAGACCAAGTGCCCAAACTGCAACCCAAAACCCACTTATACATCGTTGGGTGCCGGGTGGGTGTGGCCCTTTGGGTGGGCATGGCTGCGGTGGTAACAGAGACTGGGTGGGACTAAAAAGTTCAATCAATCAATTCCAACTTTGCAAGATCTTTTTTTTCCCCGCGAGAAGTTGAAATTGACTGATTGATTGAACCTCTTTTTTTTTTTGTACACGGCGGCAGAGGCCTAAAGCGAAAAGGTTTTATAAAACCCAGCTGAAGACCTAGGACTGGGGCGACGGCGCACGTGCCCACAGAGAGGGCTCTGAGTGCCACCTCTGGCACCCGTGCCATAGGTTCGCCATCACTGCTGTATACCTTGTACATAAACACAATATTACAGGCCTGAGTCTGAGACACACACCCCTTGCAAGTTGAGGTAGATGGGCAGGTCCTTTTTAATATTGATGCCTTGTCTGTGCAACTATGCTCAGTTAACATTTTTCCAATGCAGGAGTCATCTTATTTGGATGCTTGGTTGAATTTTCCCTGAATTCAGTTTGAAGACTACTAGAAAAACATCATTTTAAGCTGTTAATTTGATTTTAATTTACACTATACTACGTGTGACTTTTAAAGTATTTTACTGAAAAAAGTGAGATAAATATGGTGGCAAATAAGCTGGATGCTGCATTACAATTTTATGGAGGGGAGCATTCAATAATGCATTTTCTATAACTCCATGTTAATTTGACCAATTACTAAAAACAGAAGGATTGCTGGCAGTGACCCAAGGAATCCCAATATAATATAATATTGTATTATAATATTGTATTTTCAAGAAGACAATACAAATAAGCAGATTAGTTGTGAATATGACTTCATAGCAAATATTAATAAGAATCCAGAAGTTTTTAATCAGCTTTTCAAATATGCGGGACTACTATAACCAGGGCTTTTTTTCTCATAGAACGCCCAGAACGGAGTTCCGGCACCTTTTTTGGATGGAACCTTGTAGGGTAGGCAAGGCGGGTTGTATGACATATGTGATTTCCAGCACTTTTTTTTTTTTTTACAAAAAAAGCACTGACTATAACTTCCAGATTCCCTCTTCTCTGGCAGCAGAAAACAGAGCACTGACTTGTCCCAAATGACAGGGAAATATGATTTGAATATTACTTCTGCAGAAAAAAATGAGCATCAGCTCCCTGTTGATTGTACATTTACTCAGAGAAGAGATTAAATTCCAGGGATCCTCGCTCGAAAGCTCATTTTCCCCTACTCAACACATTAGTCTTTCCATGAAAAGAAATAAGAGCCAAGAATTCTATTTTTAAAACTCATTCTGATCTCTAATTGACAAATGGCAGATGTTTCCCATGGATTAATTATAGAAAGCTGTTCCTACAGCAGTAACTATATGCCAGCTTGAACCAATCTCTTGAGCTGTAATGTTCAAATACCTGATAATTATCTTAAAATTCAAACAGAAAATTGAGCTAGTGGTTAGGAATGTGATAAGTTGCCCTTTATTAAAGATACTGAATATATTTAAAAAGCGCCTGAGTTTATGAATCTAAATAGAATTTGATGCAATTAATCTTTAGAAAGCAGCTCAATAGTAGCGATGTTATTTTTTTCTGGGTTTTTTGGTTATCTAAATTAATCACACAGGTTAATTAAATAATCTACAGTTGCCAGGCACTTAAAGTGCATAAATATTCAGACTGCACCAGATGTCTGTCTGTCTGCCTGCCTGCCTGCCTGCCTGCCTGCCTGCCTGCCTGCCTGCCTGTCTGTCTGTCTGTCTGTCTCTCTCTCTCTCTCTCTCTCTCTCTCACACACACACACACTTATTCTAACTGGACAGATAGAAATATATATATATATATATAAAAGAACTGGTAATACTGGTTTGGAAAGTTGCAGCAATAACCAGAGATTGTAAAACAAACTGTAAAAAGTGGTTGCAACAAGATAAACTGAAGGATTTCAGTGCCTGACCTCTGACTGAGTACAGCTGGCTCCATATGACATTTTTCTATGCAAAGCAGCTATCTGCAGAAATCCCTGGGTTTTTTTTTTAAAAAAAAACTAAATCAAGCATGAATTTTCATAAATATATACTTGAAGTACATAGTGAGTAACACACTGAACATGGAACAAAAAAGTTTTAGTTGATTTATTGAACAAAAGATTAATTTATCTAGCCAGTGACTATATAAGATAAAATGCTTTCATCACATGTCTAAATTATCATAAGGCTGCTATACTGTCTTAGGCATAAATCCATTGATTGACTGTCAATCAATGTGGGAAAGATCTCATGACTAGAGTGGAACATAGCATTAGATTTATGACCAGGCATTTTATGATTGCTTTCCAGTTCCAATTATGGTCTGAAGTTGAGGATTACCTGTACTGGAAGGATATAATTTATTCAAAAGAAACAGGCCCAAAAATTGGGAGCTGGAGTTTCATCATATGTAGAGAAAGAAAAGATGAAAATCCTGCTGGAAGCGTCTGGGTGAATATTAAGGGGGAAGAAAAATGATGTTGGTGTGGACTTCAGGACACTCAACCAAGCAAAAGATAGAGCAAAGTGTTCGCAGGCGAGATGGCCAAGATATCCAGGAAATGCATCACTTTTGAGAATAGGGGAATTCAACTGCCCTGACATCAACTGGGAAGCAAACTTTATGGCAACTGGAAGACCCCTGTAAGGATTGAGTAGAGCAGTGTTCCGCAGCTTCAGCCCCTTTAAGATGGGTGGACTTCAACTCCCAGAATTCCCTAGCCAGCATGCACTGGCTGGGGAATTCTAGGAGTTGAAGTCCACCCATTTTAAAGGGGCTGGGGCTGAGAAACACTGGAGTAGAGCAAGGCTTCAGTCAGTTCAGTGAATTCAGTGTGTTAACTTTGTGGGATTGGACATTATTTCTATGGTTTATACAGTTTTTATTGTTGTTCTGTAAGCTGCCCATAGTTATGGTATACAAGATAAGTCTTAAATAAATGAACAAAATAGATCCCACAGATTCTTGATGTGTTTTGTAGACCAGGGCTTTTCAACCAGTGGTACGGGTACCACCTGTGGTACATTGGCACCTGGCAGGTGGTACGCAACCATCCTAGAAAAGTGGTAGCAGGGGAGGGGAATGAGCTGAACCGGTGGCAGCACCACACAAGCCTGAGCGAGAGATGGCTGGAGCTGCAGGGCTGTCAGGGCTCAGTTGAATTCGCCAGGATCAGCGCTAGGCTCCAGCTGGAGCTTGGCGCTGATCTTGGTGCTTCTGCTAAGCCCTGAAGAAGCACCAATTAGCTGGAAAGCAGCACTGATCCTGGCGCTTCTGCTGAGCCCAAAAGAAGCGCCGATTAGCTGGAATGTTGCAGCATCTCCAGGGTCTTGTGATTTACATTCAGATGCTTGGCAACTGATTCATATTTATGACGGTCACAGTGTCCCAGGGTCATGTGAAGTGACCAAAACCTGCTGCAACCACCCAGCAGACGGGGGGAATAAAAGCCAAACACCCCCCACCCCACCCCCGCTGCCAATCCTCAAAAGAAATGCTCACAACAATGAAAACCTCGGACAGGAGAAAGAGCGCCGCCGGGTGGGCAGGCAGGTGTCTTGCTCGGCTGTGGCTTTTGCAGTGCCATTGTAACTTCGAAGAGTCACTAAGCGAACTGTTGTAAGTCGAGGACTACCTGTACTTTATCACTTTTTTTCCCTTTGGGGGGGTCATCAAGTTTTTGACACCTTGCTAGGCGACTGGTGGTACTCGGATGTTGCCATATCTTAAAAGTGGTACAATGGGTGAAAAGGTTGAAAAGCCCTGTAATGTAGACAGCATCAAAGTTCTAAAAGTGGAGAAAGAAACTAGAAGATCAACTATATTGAACTTACTACTAACAACAGTCACACCTAACTATTATTGTGGTGCCGAAAACTATAATTTATCATCAAAACCTGTGACAAGTTAAAGCATAGCAGGAAGCTGAGGTCTCTGTGGTCCATGTCTAGTATTCAAAGAAATTAATAAAAGTAGGGCTGCAATTATCATTTTTCTGTTTTCCATTGTCAGTGATTGCTATTGATTGCATTTCATTAAAGAAAAGTGTCAGGATATAACATGAAGTATATGTTCAATCGAGATACTGCAGATATGTTAAACGTCAGCTGTTTGCAGCTGGAGGTAAGCTAGCTAAGCATCAGTGAAAATCCTACAAGTAGCTACCAAGAGAAAGAGGATCACTTCCTTTTTTAAGTTATTTTCAAGAAAAGCTAGCCAGACATTTGTTAGCTCCATTTGCAGGGAAGAATAGGTACCTTTGACCATTGGGTCATCATTTCAGAAATTTTCCTTATCTAAACAGAGAACTAGAATGACCAGAGAGCAGGCCAAAAAAAAAAAAAAGCAGTGGGAGCAAGAGTGGTTTCCTGCTGGCGTCACCATTAAGTTTCTTTATGGGATGTTGGCAGGGCGCATCGGAAATCTTTTTTCTTCCCTGCCTCCCTCCCTCCCTCCCTCCCTCCCTTGAATTCCTGCTGGCTTTCCCATTTATTGTATATGTGGGAAGCTCACAGGGAAAAAGTCAGTTTCAGCACTGGCAAGTTGCAAGTCAATCTACAGTACTAGAAAATGGAAGAGGGGGGAAACACTATTAAAATTCATGAATAAGCATTACAGGTAGTTATTGATTTATGACCATTTGTTTAGCGTCTGTTCAAAGTTAGGACAGAAAAAAGTGACTTATGACTAGTCCTCACACTTATGATTGTTATAGCATCCCAATGGTCATGTGATCAAAATTTGGGCATTTAGCAACCAGCATGTGTTTATGATAGTTCTAGCATTCTGGAATCATATGATTGTCAATTGCAATCTTCTCAGCCAGCTTCTGACAGACAAAGTCAACAGGGAAGCTTGTTTAATGACTGTAGCAAAAAAAGTTGTAAAATCAAGTGCAATTCACTTAACAATCATCTTGATTAGCAATGGAAGTACTGTTCCCAGTTGTGGTTGTAAGTTAAGGACATCTGTACATATTAAACTGTTATTTCCGAACATGTCTCTCTGACCCATTTATGTGTTGGTAGAAAGATTTTGTAAAGCTCCTCAAGCATATTATCGGTCTGTTCATTGCTACTAATATAGTTCTAGATTACTTAGATCTCAAGTCTGGCAACTCTATAGGAAAAGGTTCCCTGGCTTGGTATAGTTATTTTCTAAAATAACTATTGTACACACAATTCATCCTGGAATCTACATCTGCATGAAAGACAGTTACATGCCCTGGGCTACCTACAACGTGAGGTTACCATACCCCTTGCTTTCTGCTTGAGAAAAAAATAGGTTTTCTGTGTAAAACAGAGAGAGAAGATGGAATTCAGACTGAGAAGAGAAAATGAGGCCTTCTCCATTTCCCCAGCAGCCTTCAAAATAAGTGACTGGACTCTTTTAGACTGAGACAGAAGGAAATCTGTTTCAGAAAAAGCTTTCTTTAAAAGGATAGGCAAACCCCACCCCATTTAGCTAGAAATATTGTATAAAATTCCGTTCTCTCTGTTTTTTAAGTCAACTGTAAAGTGTCTGGAGATTATTACCTCAACTAAAGTATTTGCTTTCTATATATGCTTAGTAAATTGTGCTCTTTTAAGCAACTTTGAATCTTTTTACAGCAAAGTTCCTCTAAATTAGAAATAAACCAACATTATTGGGTGTTGGCCCTGAATGTTATGTTCACCATTACAGTTTTCTATAGGAGATCTTTTGAAGTCATGATTTGTAATTTAAATAAACATGTTTTATCCCCTGTGCTACTGAATATTTCACATAGATATTTTCTATTTTTTTCTTTAAATTCTCTATGTACCATGTGAGTTTGATCTAGATCCCAAAGGGGAGTGTGCTGTACGTGTGTGATTTTCCTAGCCATATGGCTCAACACTATGGATTTTTATTTTATTGTTTTTCCTCCTACTTGTCAGTAATGTATACAGGCTTTTGTGGCCTACAGGATTAAGGAATTGTAAAGGCATCCCCTTGGAAGGTAAGTGATGGGAACAGTAACTACCACTACTGGACCCAAGAATAATGTGATTCTAGGGTGTGGAGACTGAGAGGAATTCTGTGAGAGAAGACCTGACATTGCCAATTTTTCACACTACAAACTTAGCGCCTTTCAGCCTATAAAGTAGACCAGATTAATAAACAGAGACACTGTGGCCTAAAGCTATTATTAAAATAGCTATAGTAACAGAAACTTGCAAGTCTGAATGTGCTTCTATCGTCCCTCTTTTATCTTCATGTGAATTAAGGTGGTCCTGTCTGAAGTGTTTGTGTAAAAGTCTTTCTTGATATGGCTTCAAGCCATGTTTATCTGATAATTGCCTGAGTTCATTTTCTGTACTCTCTATAATCCTTTCAAAACGATGTATTTTTCCTGCTCTGATGTGGAATCCTGTTGGTTATAGTGCTTCTAGAATTGACATAAAAATCTCAATTTCTATGATATTCACATTCCCGTCCCTTAAAGCAGGGGTAGTCAACCTTTTTATACCTACCGCCCACTTTTGTATCTCTGTTAGTAGTAAAATTTTCTAACCGCCCACCAGTTCCACAGTAATGGTGATTTATAAAGTAGGGAAGTAACTTTACTTTATAAAATTTATAAAGCAGAGTTACAGCAAGTTAAAGCATATAATAATAATTACTTACCAAATACTTTATGTCGG
>NW_015388920.1:66675-75947 GCF_001527695.2 Protobothrops mucrosquamatus
CACAGATTGGTCTCATTATTACTTTCAAAAAATTGTATGACACTATCATATAATGCTACAAAACGAGCCAAAGATGTACCCTTTGACAGCCACCGAACTTCTGTGTGCAAAAGTAACGTAATAAAATCTTCATTATTGTCCTGGCAAAGCTGTCGAAACATTCTATCATTTTTTGCATTGGATTTGATCTTGTTTATGGTTCAAATTATTATAGTTAATGATGAATGGAGACTTGTACTTAGATGTTTTCCTACAAGATGTTGTCTGTGCACCACACAATGAATACATAAAACATTTGGCACTTCTTCCTTCAAATAAGCAACAAATCCACGATAACGACCTACCATTGATGGTGCTCCATCAGTAGCGCATGCAACAATATTATTCAAAGGAATATTATTTTTTGTAAAGTATGATTTCACAGTATTAAATATAGATAATCCTCTTGTATCTGTAAAGAGATTTATTGAGAATAGCATTTCTTCTCGTAATGTATTGTTTTCATCAAAATAACGTACATATGTCATCAATAAAGCATTATTATCTGCAATGGTAGACTCGTCCAATTGCATGGAAAATGAAGAGTTTTGGAGAATACTTATACGTTTTTTTTCCCAACATTAACTGCCATTTCTTCAATTCGTTGCTTTACTGTGCTATCTCTTAGGGGGAACATTTTTAAAAATTTTAGGTACAGTATATCCTGATGCATTACTGTTGAGATAAATTCTTTTATAGAGGGTATTATTACAGTTTCTCCAATATTATAGCTTTTACCACTTTTTGCAATTAATTGTGAAATGCGATAAGCGGCAATTAATCCATCTTTGTTTGCTTCATGTTGTTTCTTAAATGATGCAACGATTGTTGAACGATTTTGAAATTTTTTATATATTTCCTGAAAATATTCCATGGGCTTGTCCTTATCATTTGGATGCTTTGTAGAAAGATGTTCTCGCAATCAACTTGGCTTCATTGCTTCATTGGATAATGTTTTATGACACAATAAACACATTGGATGTTGTTTATTTGCAACAGATTCTATGAAACCCATCTTCAGATACTCTGGCAAATAGCCACGAGCGTATTTCTTTTTGGACTCACAATATTTTGTTTGAAGCTGTAGGCACGTGCTCACTCTCACAAATCTAACTGCGTACTGACCAGTGCGACCGCAAACAAAAGAGCCTGTGCCGTGTATCATCGTCTGCGCATGCCTCTCGCGCATCGTGGATTGGGATTGGGGGGGGCAGCTACCAGCTCTGCTTGTCTGTTACAACTGGGTGGTGTGGGGGGAGATGCGCAAGCTATTCTGAGACGAGGCTCTTTTGTTTGCGGTCACACTATAGCGCCATTTAGTTTCACTTACGTAACGTGAACTAAACTTATGCGATACAAATAGTATATTTTCAGAAATTTAAATTGTCACGGGGAATTTTATGAAAACCTAATGAAAATGTTTTTAAATAATGCTATGAAAATTTTTTAAAAAGTCAATTAAATTAAAAAAAAGGAAAGTGCTTCAGTATCGGACAAAACCCCTACTGCCCACCATGAAAGCTGGAACGCCCACTAGTGGGCGGTAGAGACCAGGTTGACTACCACTGCCTTAAAGCAATTATATACAAAGAAGAAGTTGAACTAAAGAAAAAAGGAATAAATGCAAATTTGAATAAAAATATAATAAAATTAAAACACAATAAAATACAAATGAAATTTTGAAAAATTGTTTAATAAGAAAATAGATATAATGGTTATACTGGGTACTGTTTGAAGGAATAGTAAAGTAAAACCAAATGGGAAATATCTAGGACACATTAAGAAGGCATATTAAAATAGTACTCTCATGGAGTTTCCAACAAGGTAGGTGACAAACTATTGAATTATTTTTCCATCACCTGATTTCTTAATTCAGTATATAAGTGCTCTCGTCTTCCCAGGCTCATTTGCTTTTGTCCTTAAGTTGTTCTCTAGCAGGAAATGATTCACATCCATTTGCTCTTGTACAGCCATCCCCTTGAACATTTTTACTGATAAAAGCTCTTGAAAAACTTTTATATAATTTAATTTAATAAAAAAACCATTTTGAACCAATTGAGTTATCAGGCAGCCAGAGTAGTATCAAGTCTGGTTTCCATATCTGGCAAAACAGGAAGCCTTTAATTTTATGTTATTTCCTATAGTCATAGCCTGCATTTCATCAAGAAGTCCAAAGTAATGTACATGGAAATCTCTCCATATTTTACCTTTATCAAATAGCCATATGAGGATGGGTTTAGCTCAAACATAGATTCTGACTGTGAAGTAGCTTCAGGATCAGGTAGGGATTGAAACTAAGATTCCTTCATTGAAGTGCAACAATATAATCCTGAAAATACACTGGATTTGCAACTTTCACTATTTCTTTTAAATTAACAATTAAAAAAATATTTATCAGTTTTAACCTAAAAAATAATTTAAGCATTCTAAGCACTTGAAAATATTTACTGTCATTTCCAGATTAATAATCTACATTTGTACTATTGTTAACTTGCAAAGATATTAGCAAACAAGCACCCAAGGCTCTGGCCAGAAAACACAGCAGGATTGCACAATGGAAACCAACAAAACCTCTATTTCTCAGTAGCATTCTGAAGATTTGTCACTTGTAGAAATAACTGAGAAAAGTGAGGGAAAAGGAAGCATTCAACTGTCTGCTGGAAATGTCACCTCAGTATCTTGGAGATTTTTATGTCCACATAGAGAGATTTGAAAAACCTGTTTGCCATCTAAATTATGTAACCACAACAACAAAATTACTAGCATATATATGTCACTATACTGAATTTTCCAGTATTGCAATGCATAGTTCTGAAGAAGTATAATGAGCAAGCAACAGTAAACTCAGTTCTACAATCTTTGAATATAGTTTTCACATAATGTGTGTAACCCATCCATATTGGAAATTTCAGATGTCCCACGGCATGTGAGGGGAAACAAGTTAATGCATGCAAGAAGTAGATTTTTAGGATAAAGAAAAGAGCAGGAAGCTGAATTATGTCAGGAGAGGCTCAACTAGTTCATACCATCCACTCAAACATTTACAGAAATGGTGAGGGAAATTTGTCTTTCATTTCCCTCAAGAATAACCTGGCAGAAGCTAAAGCCAGTAATGTACAATCTGTCAGTACCACAAATCTTAATTCTTCTGACACTCCCTGCACATGCGCAAGTGTGCTCTTTCTACCAATCCCATCTCTTTCCCTGTTTAAAAGGCCTTTTAATACCGAATGTCTTCATCTTTTTTAAAAAATATATTTTATTGATTTTTTAACATAGTCACCTTAATATTTGGTAAACAGCGTGTTGTCTGAGTTTATATTTCAAAACAATCAATAACAATTAATTTCTATAATTCCATAATCCACATAGTAGCTTTATCTGATTTTCTCTTTTTCCAATAATATTCTCTTTTACCAACCTTAAATTAGTACATTTCTTAGTATTTTGATAGATAACAATTGAATATAAACATTTTTCTAATATTTAACAACCACATCAATATAAAGCTTCTTTTCTAATTGATCATCTTAATTACCTCATCATAAATCCTGTTTTCAAAGTTCTTATTTAGATTTGTTTTCCCCAGTGTTTAAAACATTCTTACCAGTTAAGATTTTCTCAAAGTTAATTACACTTAAATATTAAAGTCTTTTTCCTCATCCCAACAATTGTACATTTCGCATATCTTAAAAAGAAAAAAGAAAAAAAAGGAAATAGTATACTACTTGAGAAACATGTCCCTCTTAAGCTAAGATACATTTATATCCAGAATGTTTCTATTCTTTTTAACCGTATTCAGACAAATGTTTAATCTTTAAATATTCCATCTAATAAATCCAGTCATCTAATCTTTTGAATCTATTCAAAACATTTTTATCAATT
Organism: Protobothrops mucrosquamatus; assembly: GCF_001527695.2. Classification (NCBI taxonomy): domain Eukaryota; kingdom Metazoa; phylum Chordata; class Lepidosauria; order Squamata; family Viperidae; genus Protobothrops; species Protobothrops mucrosquamatus. Next base: position 70,600 of record NW_015388920.1, read on the forward strand.
GAGATTTTCTCAAGATCAATTACATTTAAGTATCTAAAGCATTTCCCTCATATAAACTATCCCAACATTTTTATATTTCTCATATCATAAAAAAATACTATATTACTTAAGGGGCCCATCCCTCTTAAACTAAAATATATTTATATCCAAAATTTTTCTATTTTTTTAACCATATTCAAACAATTGTTTAATCTTTAGATATTCCATCTGCTAAATCCCATCATCTAATTTCTTAATTCTAACTTTAGCCTCCTCCCCCCCAATTATCTTTCCCAATCAGTATGCTCCGCTGGACCAAAAAGATTTCCCATAGTCTTATAGATGTTGTTGTAGGTACAGGCGACAAATCCAGTTTAAGATGTTTCTGTGGGAGGGTTTTGCTCCTTCGTATTCATTGAAAATCTTTTTCTTTCTTTCTCTCTTAATTTCTCTTATTTTTTGTTTCTCAAGTTCTCGTAGTTCTCCTGACAGCTCTATAATCCATTTTGACTAATCTTTTTTCTTGTCCTCAGACTTATTTTGCAATCTTGAAGTGTAGGTTATCTTTTCCATCTTCACCTGGGTTAAGTCATAATTCCTTCCATTGTTGGGTTCCATCTTTAAATTTCTTTCCTCTGATTTATGTTCCGTTGTCTGTTTTATCTGATCGATCTCTATTTTTATTTTCTGAGAGGTTTTTTTGTTGTAAGGATATATTGAAGATGTGTTCATTTATATTTTCAAAGTTATTTTTTATTTCCTCGTGTTTGATATCATTGTCGTTTGAATTAGTTGCAACATAGCATACATTTCCTCCTGGAAAGTATTTGTTTTTTCTTGATATATTCTTTCTGCAGATCTCTGATGTTCCTTTTTCTGCAAACAGTTTTAGAGTCACAGTTCAATAAGTATTTATAATCCCGGAAGTTCAATTGTTTTTTTTTAAGGTTTATAGTTCTCGCCTTGTAGGTAGCCCAAAATGTTTTCTTTTCTTTATTGCAGCTGTTCTCTGTTCAGTTAAGACATTGAAGGTCACAAAAACAAGTTATCTTTTTCTGGGCTTTCTGCCAATTCCTGTATTAGAGCAACTACAGTTGTATATTTTCATCCACCACTAGATGTCAGCACCAGTTCGTTTTTTCAGTTTTCAAAACAAGCAATTACTTTCTTGTGTTCATCAGTAATCTTTTGAAAAGAAAATCTTAACAATTTCCACCAATTTTAAAGTTATCCAGATTTCTTATATTCATTTCATTTCAATATATTTCTGCCCCCCATAAAAGTTTAATTCGCCGCTTCCTTCTGTGGAAGGGTGGGGAAGAATCCCCCTCCTTCTCACTTACGGAAGATTTTTGCTTCTTGGGTTTTTTCCCCCAGGAAATCAATTATCAAGTAGAAGAGAAAGAATCGATAGTCTTATCCAGTTCCAAACACGTTGTTTACGATCAAGTTTAAATTAGTGCTTTTTGGCTTGGGCTAGACTCTGGAGTGAGGCTAGCCTTTCTTCTGCTGGTTTCTAGAGGGCTTTCCCCGAATGACCGGATCGACCGTCTCTTGGTGGTCGGCGAGGCTCCCCTCCTTCTTTGTCGCCTCTCCCTCTTCCTCCTGTCACTTTGCTTTTGAGGTTCAAAAAGTTCAGGGTTTACTTGCACCACACAGAAAGACACGTGAATTCCCTACCTTTAAATCACCCTCCTAATTTGTGAGATGAAGGATCAAGGATTGTATGGTACTGGAGGTATATAAAAGTAATAAATTACTGTGTATCTTGTGGATAAATTGAGAATTTAGGTACCAAAATGCACCCCAAAAATTGGGTTTGGCTTACCTACTGATGGGCTTATCTGCAATAATATATTTCCATCAGCTTTTTAAAAGTATCTGTACATTCTTTATATTCTTACCCATAAGCCGGCCCTTGATTTTTTTAACCAAAATACCATGAAAAACACATCACCCATGGAAAAAACCATTGTAAAAATTAAAACATACAAAAATGTTAAGGATCAGTTTATCTGTGGGTGATGCATTTTTCATATTTTAGTTAAAAATTTGAGGATTGGTTTACCTATGGATGGGATTCTAAGAAGTATATATGGTAATAAATGAGTGGCACAGTGGCCTATAGGTAAGGATGCTCACCTCCCACTCAGAAGGTTGAGAGTTCAATCCTAGGCACTGACAGATATTTCTCCACCAGGGAGCAAAGAGAAAATATCTGCTGCGAACTCCGCCTGGGCAGCAGGAAGGGTATCTGGCCAGTAAACGCTCAACTCCACTCAGTCACCCAGACTCCACCCCAAAGCAAGGGAATACAGGGTGGTAAAAAAAAACCCTAAGGTAATAAATAATAAAGTTATCACTTTCCAAATGTTAATTTTGGATTTATGATTGGACCTGCTGCAATACATAGAAGGGAAAGAACTTTTCCTCTGAATCAGACAGCAAAATACCTTGGGATCCTCTTCATCCTCTTCATTTATCTCTGCTTTGGGAACCTCCTGTTTTAATTCTGGAGCCAATATTAGAACTGTGTGTTCAATCCATCAAACAGATATAACTGGTAATAGCTTAATTCCTTATTAAAAAGACATCAGCTACCTCACTTGCTTTACAGACCAGTCTCCATCTTTGTCCTATATTTTACTTATATTAAGTCACCTTATGGAGCTGAAAAAACAAGGAATGCAATTTTTTTTCACATTTAAGGACAGCATCCCATTGTACATAGCCTGATTAATGTACAAATATAAATATACTTTTCATTAGAAAGCAAAGAAGTCACAGAGTCTTTCACAAACATTTCGAGTGCCTATGTTTTTTACAAATGGATGGAAAAGTATTTTGCTCTTTAGGCTAAAAATACAAGTTGTTCAAAATGTTCAACAATGATGAACATTTTGTTACAGGAATAGGTTGCATGAGATTTGAACTCATTTATTTTTCTTTTTTTATTCCCTTAACTTCAGCTATAATGGGATCAGAAACCCTTTTCTCCAACTTTCCAGTAGTCCCAGTTTAGCATTTCCTATGAATTCTAAAGGGTAGTTAATTTTGTTGAAAAAAAAAGCCAGCTTCCTATCTTGGAATATGAATCTGGGTCACATAATTTGACTAAAGTTGAGATTAACTTTGTCTAAGACTAGGACAGGGGAAAACCAAGTCAGAGAAGCCCACTGGGTGATTTGGCTTTTTTTTCTCTTTTTCTCTTTCTCTCCAGCTGAACCTACCTCATAGGATAGCGAACATACCTTATATCCCTTCCTCCTATTTTCCCCTCAGCAATGACCCTGAGACATGAGTTGGACAGAGAGAGAATAAATAACCCAAAGTCACCTAGCCAACTTTCATGCCTAAGATAGAATCAGAACTCAGGTTTCCTGGTTTCTAGCCTGGTGCCTTTTTTATTAATTTATTTATCAAATTTCTATACCCCAACTCATCACATTTGCATGTCTTTGGGCAGTTTAGAGAAGAAGGCTGACTTCCCTACACTGTACAAACATCAGCTAAAACTTTCAACAAGCTGCAAATGTATATGCAGTGTGTATCTTTACTCAACCTTGAACATGATGTTACCAAGAACAGCCAACTACAATACATATCAGGTAACAGTGTGTGACTTTTAAAACAATTATTTCTGCTCAGTCTGATATAGTTCCCCCCCCCCTTTGAACAGGTCTGCACCTTAATGATAATGAAAAGAAAGAGAGTAAGGGACAGCCCTGAATTAAGATTTTCATTACAATGGAAGATAAGACAGTTCCAAGCAAACAAGGGATTAGGCAGAAATGAGTTTGAGTTCATGGGTGTTTTATGTTCCGCCCTTCCTTTCTGTGGTCTAGAATTAAAATAAAGCTGTAGAAAAATTAAGGCTTAGCAGGCATTAGTTGGGAGACATTATTCTCACAATCTTTCCAAATTAGGAAATTTGAAGAACCAGAGCAAACATGAGTGAGAAACAAAGATTTCTTGGAATGCAGGGCATCGTATCTTAAATGTTAAAGACCATTTTTCTCTGAGTAGAATATACCAGCTACTGCTCTGACATTTTTCTACCGGTACTGTTTTACAAGCAACATTAAAGTCAGTAAAACATAATGCTCTCTATTTATTTATATCCCACCTTTATTATTTTTATAAATAACTTGAAGCAGCAAACATATCTAATACTACTTCGCTCCTCCTATTTTCCCCACAGCAACCCTGCCAGCTGAGTTGGGCTGAGTGTATACAATTTTACAAGTTATTCCCTTTAATACAGGGTCTGTTAAGTAATTAATTTTCTTAGATGCATAAGATAGCAGATCTCTATCTTTACAGAGACTGCAAAATTGGTTCATAATCTGGAAAGTACTAGAGTAGATTAGGGAAAGAGTGGAGGGAGAGAGAAAAAAAGATAGGGATCAGAAACAGTTAAGGAAAGGGGATAACTATTCAAAATTTTGAAGTGTAGAAATAAAATAAGCCATTTTCCAAAGAAACACAACTAGAAATTGGTAGAAATTGAGCTGTATTTATTTGGAAATTAGCTGCTGGACTTATTAAATGACAACTTGAAAGTTAACACTGGAGCTTTTAAAAACAAGTCATAGCTTTTTTCCAAATGCCACCAGGATGTGGTGCTTTTTTGTAGTTGATTTTGTAAATTTCTTTATATGCAATGTAATGAGAAAATGCAAAAATGTCGTTAAATTTTAAAGATTACTGGATTATAGTGGCCATATATCTCTATTTGGATGAATTCAGGATACAGATTGCAAAGGAGCTTACCACTGAATTGAATGCTTCTGTTATTTTTTAGAATCCAAGAGAACCTGGATTCTCTTGTTATCTGAAGAAGCTTCTAGTACAACCGACCAATCAGTTGGTTCGTGAATTGAGAGGCTAGGAATACCTAACCATAATACATCCTATATGGATGTAAAGTTTGCTCAGCCTCATTTCTTTCAGAAATTGCTTAATTGCTCTTATGTTATCAGTAACATTTGCAATAGCATATTTTAGAGCACCAGGTATGTTTCTTTCAATCCTTAGCAAAAGAGATTTTAGATACAGGTTTGAGGATTTTGAAAAATTCATTTTTTTGGAATAAACCGCAAAGGCGTGATTAAAACATTGATTTTGGAAACTTCTTCTTCTTGTTGTGCCATATCCGTTATTGGACATTGGCGATCCTGTTTTTATCAGCAGCCGCACGAAAAAGTGCTGCTGAGTTTTGTTCAAACCAATCCCTTAGATTTTGAAGCCACGGTGTTCTTCTTCTGCCTGGATCTCATTTGCCTTCAATCTTTCCCTGGAGGATTAAATGGAGTATGCCGTATTTTTCTGGGTGTCGCATCACATGTCCGAAATATTCTAATTTTCGC
>NW_015388920.1:76047-91884 GCF_001527695.2 Protobothrops mucrosquamatus
GATTTCCCTTGGCTTTCCCAGGCGGCTTATCACCTCCTCATTTCTGATCTTGTCAACCCAGCTTATACGTAACAGCCGCCTGTAAATCCACATTTCAAATGCTTCTAGTCTCTTCAGGTGGCCTTCTGTCAGAGACCAACTCTCTACTCCATAGAGCAGGATAGAAAAAATATAGCATCTGACAAGCCTGATTTTCAGTTTGGAAAGTTACAAATTATAAATGCTCATTTTGAATTCTTTTCTTAAAAAAGGGATTTTGAAAGTTAGACACTAGTGAAAACCAGAAGGAACTAAGATTAAAATTAAAGGAGAATACAATTTGATTTACTAATACAGAATGGAGCAAAATACTTTTAACATCAGAGATACTAAGGATTTTTTTTTACTTTTAAAAAAATCTCTGCCATTATAGACTTGTTTAAAAGATGTAATGGAAGAGGAACAGGTTTTACCAGACAAGACTGAGTCTGATTTGAATATGGATTTAAAAATGACGTCTACAAGAATGATACAGAAAAAGATACTATACTGGATATACAAGTGAAATTGGCTGATGTCTTAATAATTAAAAAGAATATAAAAATAACAAACCAAAACAGTAATATGGCTTACTTTCCTATATTTGATTTACGAAAGAATTTTAAAGTTTTGAAGGTTTTTATGAGAAAGGACAAAAAAAAGAATAGAAATCAAATTCTAGGGCAGTAGTTGAAGGGATCAAGATTAAAAATAAAGGAAAGGAATATAAGTTTATTCTATCAAGGTTAAAATAGATATATCTACCCTGGTAACTCTTAATGGATTTTCACTGATTAGGACTGAGTGATGTTTTAAAGATTTGCTTATAGATAAAAATGAGATATAAAAAGCAGAGATCATTTATTGTATTTTAAGAGAAAGTGATAAGTTACTAAAAATGTTATGAAAGGGGAAATCATTCATATATTTTTTCTTTTTCTTTACTATATTCTTATTTTTCTTTCATTTTTATTTTTCTTTCTGCATATTTTTTCTTTCTTTTCCACATTTATTCTGTCATTCCTTTTTACTTTGTATTAGTTATCTTTTAAATCAAATGTTCAATAAAATTATAAAAAAAACAAAATGCTACAATATTTACTTCAAAACATAAATTCCTCCAACAACTTTTCAAAATTATTCTCCTCACATGCCTGGATCTGAGGATTAGTAGGTTATTTTCCTTCTGTGTGTTCAACTTGTGACTGAAGGGGAAATATGTCAATATCCTGGAATTTTAGTGCAAATCTTTTTCAATCAAATGATGATAGGCAGATGAAAGAACCAAAGTGTAAAGGAAACTAGTATGTTTACTAAAATGTTATGTACTTAACAACACAAGTCATAGGAACCAGATCATGATACAGAAAAAGGAAAATAAATTCTATTCTCAAAGTATATAAGACTCACTCCTTTTGAAGGGCTGAAATATGAAAAAAATGCTTACTATGCCTAATAATTGCTAATCAGAAAGCTCCTTATTTCAGTCTCGTTAGAAATAATGTCTTCACACTCAAAAGAAGTACATTTATATACTTTTTCAACTATTGTTTTAAAATGTGTATAGGAGAATCACAATTTTTTTTAACAATTTTATTTAAACTAATGTGATTTCATTTCATCCCTGAAGGAAATCAGATCATTGTTTACACATCTCATAAGATTGTAAACAATGTAAACAAACAATGCAATTGTCCATGTATCATTGGATTTTAGTTTGGGAAGTTTGGGACTTCCACAACAAAATTGGAATATTCCTCTTTTCCTAACTGAAGATCCTGATCTTTAAATGGCCATAACTGTAAAGTAATTAGATTGGATTAGAAATTACTACCAATTAAAATCCAACTCTTTATGATACATGAGCTAGAATATTTTTTATCCTTAAGTCTACTATATCAGTAATGTACTAGTCTTTCTACTGTCTCAAAAACAATCTCAGAATTTTCAGGATATGCATTTTAAAATAATAATAGAAGTTTATTATTTTTTCTATCAGACATGTTACATTTACAATTAACATACTGAATAGCTGTATAATATGCTGTATGGCCATGGAATGTAACCTTTTTTTATCTGCAGAAATTAAATTTGATATACCTTTTCTTGGTTTTTTGGAATCAAATAATAGAAGGTAACTAGAGTACTAGAATTCAAAAACTCTGGAGGGCAAGCATTACTCTGAATACCAGAATTAAATGACATTCAGACATTCTATTCTTTTATCCCAACCTTTATTTCTGTAATCAGTTGGATATTTTATGGTGATGAAGGGGAGGCCATCTTGTTTCAACTATACTAGAAGGAGTCACAAATCCTCATTAAAATGAGATCAGCCAGTAGATTATCAAAACATGAATAAGAATTTAACACCAATCAATTCCTAATACAGTATTTTAATTCTGTCTCCCCTAGCCTGGTTCCCTCCCTATGTGTTGGAATAACAATCTCAAAAAACCCTCAAAAATTATATATTTGATCAGTATATTTGGAAAATACCAGGTTGGTTTAAGAAATACTTTTCCTAATTCAAGTAAGGAAATTGAGCAAACTGAAACCATTACTAGATTTTGGGGTTTATTGCAGGGCAAGAAGTACTGGGTCTTATCAGGAAGATGGAAATCAAGAGGTTTTGGTTTGCCAGATGGGTTTTATATTATCAAGCATCGGTGTTAACATGGATAAAAGAATGGATAACCCTCAGACAAAAAAAGATTGTTGTATCTAGAGGGGCATGACTTATAACTTGGTTGGCATGCTTTTTTATGATATGGGAAAAATAAAATTCATAAATATTTTCAAAACCACTATATTAGAAATGCATTACTGCTAACATGGAAAAAAATAAAATGCAAAATATATTTGAAAGTTCCAGGATGGCTTTCAACAATGGAAACATTTGTACACTCAAATCTAGTTAGCCTTGAGAAAATATGGACATATAAACATATTCTAAATTCTGAAGGGAAATTAAAATCTAGACAAGAGATGGAAAGTCAGGGTATTGATTTATCATGGTGGTCACATTTACAGATGCAAGTGAAATATGATAAAGATGTTAAATTGTATGGATTTTATAAAGAGCAGACTCTGTTTGATCAGATATTATTAACCTCTGATGAAAAACTAATTAAGAAAATATATAATTTTCTATTAAATTTGAAAATGGAAGATGAACAAGTAAAAAAAATAATGATAACATGGGCAAAGAATTTTGGATATAATATAGATTTAGAGAAATGGCAAAGCCTATGGGAAAGAAATTATAAGTTGACAATTTCAATCTCTTATAAGAAAACTTATACAAAATGTTTTATAGATGCCACTTGCCATCAGCAAGATTAGCAAAAATGTTTAAAAATATATTGGATAAATGTTGGAAATATAATCATAAACCAGGTACTTATTATCATGTGTGGTGGACATGTGTTAAAGCAAAGAAATGTTGGACAAAAATACATACTTGTCTAGAAAAGATGCTGGGGAAACATGTAGATTTTAAACCTGAACTTTTTTTATTAGGTATAATGCCAGAAAAGCTTGATAAACGAAGTATATATTTGATTTTGCATGTGATAACAGCAACAAGATTTATATTTGCACAATATTGGAAAAATGAAGAAATACCATCGGAGGAAGAAATAATTAAAAAAATACTGGACTCAGAAATGGACAGACTTACTTTGAGATCGAAAGAAAAAGAAGAAACAGAATATTTTCAAATTTGGGACTTATTTTATCAATGGTTGGAGAAACGCACTAGGGATTAGGAATTTAATTTGTATTAGTGAATGATAAACTCAGACAACATGTTTGTTGAATAAGCACTGCTGAATTGTATTAAAAAAATCAATAAAAACTAAAAAAAAAGGAAATCAAAAGGTTTTAGGGTTTGAGACTGCACCAAGTAGGCAGTGCTAAATAACATCATAAGGCAACAAAGATGTACAAGTTTTAAGGGCATTTATTTTAAGTAAATAAGGTTCAAAGTAAAGTAAATAAGGTTCAAAACCGTATATGCTGCTGATAGAGGTCTACAACTGCACCTACAATTGTAGGCCACTATCAGTGGTAGATTGAAGTTAAATGTTTTACTGTGAAATAGTTTACTAAGAAATGATTTCCCAAGCACAAAAACATGTTTATAAGCTTATAAAACTACAGAACCAGTTTGGTCTAGTGGTTAAGGCACCAGGCTAGGAAGCAGGAGGCTATAAGCAAGTCCTACCTTAGCCATGAAAGCCAACTGGGTGACTTTGAGTCACTCCCTCTCTCAACCCAACCTCATAGGATTATTGTTGTTGTGGGGGAAATGGAGAAGGAAGTTGTGTTGGATATGTTTTTGCCGCCTTGAGAATACAAATAATTTACCTAGAAGAGGAACAGTTCAAGCTTCTACTTTTAAACCTGAGTTGGAAAAATTGCATTCTAAGTCCCATTTTTAACTTACTGTTTGTCAAACAAATCACAATGCCCTAGCCTAATTCAAGTATGCTAAGTTATGAGGGGTGGTTCCCCACAACATGCTAAGTCGATAAATACTATTTATATCATGGCTTAATGTTGTGCATGACTCAAATTTAGTGAGGAAAAATGTGAATTTTTGATCTATCCCCAAACATTACGATGCTGTGCTTTTTAATAAAACCATAGCACCTGGTAGTTTAAGGAGGAGAATGAAAATTTGGGTTTACTACAAGAGTGCAGAGGATAATTCATACTGATATAAAGATAAGGGTGTTTGATTTAGGACAGAGGGGGAAAAAACAGCATGATACCCTAAAAAATATGTCATCAATGAAATCTGGTGTTACTTATCTGGGGAAAAAGTAAGGACACATTAAGAAAAAATTAAGACTTTATAAGGAGGGGGCTCTTCTCCATGATATCTTTCTCAGTTATGAAATTCTCAATATTAATTACATTTCTATGGCTAAGAGTTTTATTCATACCAATTCTCTTATTTTCATATTCCCCATATCAAAAAAAAAAGAAAAAAAATGCAAATCTGTTAACAGATTATTTAAAACAGAATAAACTGTTGTGCGTGGAGGTGAAGAATTTAAGCAGCAGCAGGAAGAACGAAGAAATGTAAGCAATAACAATCACCAGAGTTGAGGAAGTCCTATTTCCATATTCGGACTCTGGTGGGACATGAGAAGCAGGAAGGAGGAGGCGCCTGGATGGTCAACCAGCCCCCTTCCCCCCCCCCAAACCTGCTCCTATCAGAGAAGCCCCTGTTGCTACTAAAAGCGTAGGACAAATAAACCCCGGGAAAAGTCACGGGGAAAGCGGCGTGGAACGGAAGGCGCTCCTCATGCCCACCTCCCGAGAAAACTACCATCCTCACAACCACGAATTCGCAGGTGTTAAGCGCCCCAACCGGCCCGATCACACTCACTCTCGCCAACGACCGCCTTCAGCCCGGTCGGCGCCATGTCCCACCCAGTCCCTCTTTGGGTGCTGGTGCTGGTACTGGTGCTGCTCCGCCGGAGGCTGCCACTTCCGCGTCTTCAGGCGGGAGGAGCTGACCTCGAACCTCGCCACCTCTCAGCCCGCCCGCGGGGACACACCCCTCACGTGCAGCAAGGCCCTCCTGGGCTCCCGCGTTGGCGCTGCGACCGGATGTCGGAGCCCGCGTAGGCTCGGAATGGGCTGCTTGCTACGGGTTGTACCTGCAATTGAGTGTGAACTCGGTTCGGTGCGTAGATCTTCGGGCTGCAGCTAATTGCCAAAAGAAGCAGCCTTTTTACACAAGCAGCGCGCGCTTATGAAAGGAGCAGAGGGGATAAACACAAGGCAACGGCAGGTGAAGGCTAAAAAAACCAAAAACACCCAGTATTGAGCAGGAGCTCCGTTCGCTGCTTGCTTCGATATGTTTGTTCCATAGCACTTCGGGACGAACTTTCCTCCGTTCTCGCTTTAATTTTAACGATCCTGTTTAGCTTTGTTTTGTTTTGTTTTTGTTGGATTTTTTTTTCTTTTGTATTTTAATCTTTTTGAATAAAATAAAAATTTGGGGGGAAAAAGAACTTTCCTCTTTCTCCCTTTCATTGAATCGAATTCGGATTACGGAAACCGTGCAAAGAGAAGTAAAGTTTTGAAGGAAAAAAAATAGTTTGATAGGAAGATGAGAGTTGTAAAATAAAGAAGGGGTGGGTTAGATGGAAAGAGACAGTCTAGGGCAGGGGTAGGCAACCTTGGCTCTTTTAGGCTGGCTCAGGAATTCTGGGAGTTGAAGTCCACGAGTCATAAAAGAGCCAAGGTTGCCTACCCCTGGTCTAGGGTCATAGAATCAAAAGAGGGCCCTGCTAACTTGTTATGAATACTATGGAAAGCCATATGATTTAGGGCTTTACCCAGGAACAGTAGGAGGCCAACATCAAAGCCCTGTTAGTCAGCCCAACACTTGGATTTCTTTTACGCAACACAATTCGAGTCTCCTACATGTGGGGACAAATGACACAATAAATTTGAAAACAATGAGATTACAAACCAGGGAAAAAGTTAAAGAATTAGGAGCACAAGTGGTGTTTTCATCTATACTTCTAACAGGACAACATCCAATGAGGGAGCAAAGGATTTTAGAAACGACCCACTGGCTTAAAAACTGGTATTGTCAACAGAACTTCGGCTTCCTAGAGTAAAGTCCCTTTCAGCTGTATTCTGATTCAAAGTGAATTCAGAGATTCTGATTCAGATTCTGAATCAGATTCAATAATCAGGCTGAGATAGGAAACTGGAGTTCAACACTTTATTTCTGGGCAAAATTAAAGAGAAGTTTGATGTCCTGTCCATCACTTGTTCCTGATTTATCCCATATAAGCATAAGGAGTACACTTAATTAGCTAAACTTTTCAACCTCTGGTTTTTTTAATATGCTAATAATGAACTTTTTACCTCCGGACCTTTGCCCGGATATTCTTGACCAATTCTTGACCACAGTTTAATATTACCTTGCTTTGTTGTAACAGACCCACTTGCAAAATTCTTTAGCACAGCTACAAAAGGCCAGCCAGATTATACTTCTATAACTGAAGCATTTGTGGTCAGCCTCTTTGGCTTCTTCTGGTCTATGTGTTAGCTAACTGCTGAGTCTAACAATGGCTACCTCAAGTAAAAGCATAGACAAACTGATTAAAATAGACTAGGTCTGGTTGAAGCTACTTCATGGTTAACTTGCAAAAGAGCCCTTTAATAGTTTGATAATAAATTAATAGGCCAGGGCCTAAGCACAACCCTGAAAACAAATCCTGAAATTCTGAAGAAGAAGAAGAAGAGGAAGGGTATCTTCTCCCTCTTGAGGCCTGGAAAGGATGGAGTAAAGGTGCAACCAAAATGATGAGAGCTAGAATGCCACTCTTTTGGGGATTTTTAGGACATTTCAGACAGCCATTCTGGGATTAGTTCCACGCTCCTGTTCTCTGCTTGTTCTTGGCAGCTGAGCCAATTAAAGGCCAACTCAGCGGTGGTGTCAAACAGGTATCTCCAGACGCAGTTTGATGGTATCTATCCTCGGGTTAATAGTTTTAATTAGAAAAAAAATGCCTTACCTCATCTTCTGATCTCTGGGCTCATAAAGGTTTAGTGCCACACTATCATTACACACTATAGTTGGTTGAATGCCATTTTTTGCTTTTCAGCTGTTGATCAGCTGGACATAATGCTAGACAGCTCTTGTAGAGTTTTCATTGTGCTCATCCTCATGTTCCACTAAGCATGCATGAAATGCCTTGCACAGAAGATGTATCGGCCTGTACATCATCTAGCCATTTGTAGAGTCAGCTTAGATCCATCTTCTCTGTACAAGTTTTAAGGAAGAGCTTCCTTCCTTCTCCAGCAGATGTTTAGAGTGCCAAATTGACAATGTTAGTGATGACGTGATTAGGGGCTGGGATCTTCTTAGCTCTCATTTGCCACTGTAGGATCCTCTTCTGATGACTGTGTAGTCCCTTCTATGATCATTTTACCTTGGTCCCATGAGCCCCTGCCTCCTGCAGAGGGATCTGTCCACATAACGTCTCACCAACACTCACAAAAAAAAACCCCACATCCAGGCATTATAGAGGCTTCTTATTGCATTTTGCGAGAACCTGTTTTGAATTCACGTTTAGCAGTCTTAAGAAGCACAGTTCTGTCCTCAGTGAATGTGTAATAACTTTTGTCTTGCTTTTGTCGAGTTTATGGAGCTGAACTTTCCATTGTGACTTTTGCCCATTCCTGCACCATTTTGTCCCTTGCTGGGGTGCCTTGGATGCTGCTAGTCACAGCCAGTTGCTGCCTGATTGATCCACTATTTTTGCTACATTGCACAAACAACTAATAGGTACCCATGTGGTGGGGATCGAGTGAGGTTAGACAGGTTGAAGGCAAGAGAGATCACCTAATAATGGGCCAAGTCAATTTTCTCCGATACCTGTCAGTCATGCATACCAGGAATGCTATTGATGTAATAGTGAGGAAGAGCCCACTGTTTGGATAAGGCTGGTGATGATAACAATTACAGGACACTTAAATATTATTCTGAGTGTTTAAGAACTGAAAATGATAGCTATATGGAGATACCCATAGCTTAAAAAGAGGGAAAGGGGAATTAGAGAAAAATTATTTCCTCTGTTCAAGATCTTGGTCGCCAGTGGGCATACTCTACAGAAAACAAGAATGTGTAGTACAACAATCGCATAGGTTTATTCTATCAAATCTGGAATAAAGTTTGTTTGTTTATTTATTTAATATAGCTGTACCCAGCCATGCGTTGCTGTGGCTCAGTCTGGTAAAAGCGTGTGTTGCTTTTACGTCCAACAGATGGCGCTGTTTTTCAAAAACAGCATGTTTTTACCTGTCACAGGTGTGACATCTATACAATATAGGTATATAAAAACACGCGCGTATTCGAATGCAACGTTGTGTCAAAATTTCAAAGCAGTCGGTGAAGAACTTTCGGAGATTTAAGATTTTGAACAAACGAACATTTACATTTTTATTTATATAGATTTAACATTTCTGAACCAGCCATCTCCCCCAAAGAGAGACTCTGTGTGTTATATAATAAAACATCAAAATATAAAAACTGTATATAAAAATTAAAATGTTAGAGTTAAAATTTATAATTAATTTTTTTAAAAAAATATTTAAAAAATTAAGGAGGCAAGAATAATTAAACCTTATTAAAAATTATTTCACAAAAGCAAAGGGAAGGCTCTTGTGGCACCAACCAACTCCACTACTGTGTGCTCCTTTGGGGTCCCCCTGCAGAGCTATGTTTTAACTTCTTTTTCGAAGGACAGGAGGGTGGGGAACCTGCCTCACATCTGGAAGGAGAATATTCCATAGAGTGGGGGCAGTGACAAAGAAGGCTCTCTCCTTGGACCCAACCAGACAGAGTTCTTTAACTGATGGAATCTGCCACATACCTTTCCTGCCTGACCAGGTGGGACAGGCCAATGTGATAGGGCCAAGCTGGTTTCACAGGTGGCCTGACCCCATGCCATGTAGGCTTTTATAGATTGTCACAACCAGCACCTTGAATTGGACATCAAAGCAAATTGGCATCCAACGCAGTTCGTGGAGCAGGGCACTCAGTATAGCTCATGTGGCTGCACTTTGCAGCCGCTGAAGCTTTTGGATACTTTTCAAGGATAGACAACATTGTAGTAATCCAAATGGGAGATGACCAGGGCCTGAGTGACCGAGCAGAGATTCTCCCTATCCAGAAAAGGGCATAACTGGTACACAACATAGAGTTGATCAGAAGCCCTCCTAGCCATGGCTGCCCCCTATTGTTCATGCTCTTTCATGTGTTTCTCAGTTACAACACAAATAATTTGGGGTACACATGACATTCAATATAAATTATAGCTATTCTTGAGCAGTTCTTGATCATGGAAGTCCACATTCTGACTCTTGGTACTTCTTCCCATCAGTCATATTTTCATTTCCCCCTGGTCTTTGCACACCATTGCTTTAGTTTACCGTAACTTGCTGTTGTGTTTCATCCACCTGGACATCCTTCCATATTACTAGGTCAGAGGGGGAGAAAGTGGTATGTATAAGAACATATTCCAGCTGTCCGTGTCCTCATTCTGGGATGGGCTTTTGCAGCAGGGGAGGCATAATTTTGGCTCCTGCGTTGTCATCAGTATGCATGTTGTTTGCTTCTAATTGGCATTGTTTGGTTGGATCTGAAAGTTCTGCCCAGCAGTACCAGTAAGGTATCTGGGAGAATTTCAGTCTAGATTTCAGTGTTTTCAAGACCTTGTATTCAAAAGTACTCAGTTCAGGCCACATTAGTTCTATCTCTGAGCAAAGCCCATTCTTACCTCCCCCTCTTCCCAGCCCCGGCCACAGCCTAAAATCAAAGGAACAGAAATTCACCGATAAACAAAAGAGTGATCTCCGCTTCTGTATCTAGAAAGCACCTCAAGCAAGCAGCACAGAATGAACTATAAAGACCTGAAAATGTTCGTGACTATGCAAAATGATAGGAGATGCCCGAGCTTTCAGCCATCAGACGAACCACAAAGATGCTTCTGGTGTGAGGAAGAGGCGATATCTGGGACAAGGTGCTGACATTGCTTAAGATGTGGATGGGAGGGGCACTTTAAGAAGGGATGCAGAGTACCCTGGAGCCTCCAACCCCTCCCCAAAACCCCATTCCCTAAGGCATTTCTTGCCCCTTACCGAGATCATGAGACTCACAAACAGCCTCAACATGTACAGTTCCAGGACAACCCCGACACATTATGACTAAACACTGAAGTAACCAAATGTCATGCCATCTTCATCGGCCTTGCTATACCCTTAAGAAGCGGTCCTGAAGGTGAGCTCCTCCTGACCCTTACAATAGGAGGCAGGGATTACAAGTGTCAAGTCGACACTGGAGCAACATTATCCTTGATTACAGAGCCACTGTTTAAAGGATCAATGGTACCAGGGGCAAGGGACAATATTATCAGAGTGTGGTGGTGGTGGTGGATGTAATGTATTGGCCACAACTCTTTTAAATCTCTTGCTTAATGTCTGACCTACATTGCTGTATTGTTTAACAATTGCTGTTACTGAAAGCCAGACTGGCTGTCTCCAAGCTGATAATGAGGTTTGGGGTGGGAAACTGTTACTTTAAAGCAGGGGTAGGCAACCTCGGTTCTTTTATGACTCATGGACTTCAACTCCCAGAATTCCTGAGTCAGCATAGCTGACTCAGGAATTCTGGGAGTTGAAGTCCATGAGTCATAAAAGAGCTTAGGTTGCCTACCCCTGCTTTAAACCTATTGGTTGCCACCTAGAGGCTAACTGTATAAATAGCTGTGTAGCAGCCTTCAGGGCTGCTTCTGTTCTGATTAATAAACTTGTTTGCTGTTTCAACACTCTGCCTCGTTCAATGCCTAAAGAACTGAAGATATAACAGTGGGGGAAATAATACTTGTAGAATTCACTAATGATATGCAGGTGGAAATCGGTCCCTTTTCTCTGGATCATTCCTTCACAGTTTGTCCTCAATCTCCCATCACGCTGTTAAGCATAGATCTTTTATGTAAATTGAGAGCTGCCATAAAATGCTCCCCAGGTAGACTCACCTTAGACATCCCAACCAAACAAATTCACTGCCTTGTCACCCAAGCCCCAATTAAGGAAAACTTACTGCACCCGATTTGCAAGACCTACCCCCTTCCCTCTGGGGATGGGACTCCACTGAGGTGGGCCTCCTAGAGCAGGGCTTTTCAACCAGTGGTACGGGTACCACCTGTGGTACATTGGCACCTGGCAGGTGGTACGCAACCATCCTAGAAAAAGTGGGGGAGGGGAATGAGCTGAGCCGATGGCAGCACCGCACAAGCAAGAGATGGCTGGAGCTGCAGGGCTGTCAGGGCTCAACGGAAGCGCCAGGATCAGCGCCAGGCTCCAGCTGGAGCTTGGCGCTGATCCTGGTGCTTCTGCTGAGCCCTGAAGAAGCACCAATCAGCTGGAAAGCGGCACTGATCCTGGTGCTTCTGCTGAACCCAGAAGAAGCGCTGATCAGCTGGAATGTTGCAGCATCTCCAGGGTCTTGTGATTTACATTCAGATGCTTGGCAACTGATTCATATTTATGATGGTCACAGTGTCCCAGGGTCATGTGAAGTGACCAAAACCTGCTGCAACCACCCAGCAGATGAGGGGGGGGATAAAAACCAAACACCCCCCCATCCCCACTGCAAATCCTCAACAGAAATGCTCACAACAATGAAAACCTCGGACAGGAGGAAGAGCGCGGCCGGGCGGGCAGGCAGGTGTCTTGGTCGGCTGTGGCTTGGGGGGCACTTTTTTCAGTGCCATTGTAACTTCGAACAGTCACCAAGCGAACTGTTGTAAGTCGAGGACTACCTCTACTTTTTTTTTGTCATTAAGTTTTTGACACCTTGCTAGGCGACTGATGGTACTCGGATATTGCCATATCCTAAAAGTGGTACAATGGGTGAAAAGGTTGAGTGCCACCCCAGTTAAGATACAGGTAAAAGCAGGGCCACCCCCATGCATATCCCAATATAAGATCCAGGTGGAAACAATTGAACCAATTAGGAAACTAATCAGGGCATACACAGCGCAAGGGATCCTCCGGAAGTGTACATCCCCATGTAACATTCCAATTTTCCCAGTAAGGAAACCCCGGCCCGATACAGAGGGGAACCCCATTTATCACTTCATGCATCATTTGTGCTTCATTAATGCTTACGTAATACCAAGGGCTCCAATGATAGCCAACCCAGCCACAATCATTAGTGACATTCCAGCCACAGCCAAGTACTTTACTGTAATTGATCTGTGCTCAGCTTTCTTCAGCATCCTGATAGACCAGGCTTTCCAATATCTATTTGCATTTGCCAAAACTTTCATCTGGTAGATCATCATTAGTTAGGTTCACACAACCATTTAAACCATAAAGCCTAGCCAATGAAACATGATTCCTGTGTTTACGTATGTCCATCTAAGAGTTGATCTAGTGATCCGTAGATATACTCAGCAAAACAATCCCATTGAAACTAGGTCCCTCTTTCTTTAATGAAGGAGTGCTCTTCACCCTCAATAGTTTTCCATTTGAGAGTTGTAATGCACCCTCAATGCACTGCTTGCTCTCCCTGAGATCCTGTAGTGCTCTGACACTCTAGATCACACACCCTGTATCACCCTTTGGATTCAAAAGCAGTATGAAAGGTACTTTAGACTAAACAGGGGGTGCTCATGTATGCCTTTAAGCAGTTCTTTAAAACAGCTATATCTTTTCCTAGGATCATACAGTTATCCTCCACAGATGTGGTGGGATACCAGGAAATCACATGTTTCATTTCAGAAGTGGAGACAGTTGCTGTGTGCATTTCCTGATAAGAACCGTCTTTTTGTCTATGGCTCTAAAAACATTGGCTAACCCTAACAGAAAACATTTTGAGGAAATGAAGGATAGTGATATAGATTTCCCTCAGCCTTTCCTTTATTCTAAAATAAAATACTGTGTTGGAGAGTTTTTGTTTTCTCCAAGTTTGTTCACATTTTCAAAAAAATACAAAACAAAACAAGGAGGGGGAACAGCAAAATATTTTTCTCCGTTTTTTTCTATTCTCTATCTCCCCCCCCCTCGCTCCCAGCTTTCATGTCATCTCTAGCTCCACTCCATTATTTGAGAATAATCCCAAAGGGGAATACAATAAAGCAGATAAATTAGAAAAGTTGAAAGCACAATCAATGTATATTGCAATAATGAAAAAATAACCCTCAAACTCAGCAGAACTGCATCCTAACTATAACAGGATGGGGAAGGGGATACATGTTTCTTTCATATTATTTGTGAGAATTCATTTTTTTCTTTTCTGATCTCTGATTTTTCTTTAAAATATTTTTTAATCCTCTAGCTCCCAGAAAGCAGGGATCAGAGGGGCAAGCTGTTTGGCAGATCCTTATATATGAATGAATGGAAATGAAGTAGTTCTCAATTTAGGACAATTTTCGCAGCTAAGCAAGGTGGTTGTTAACTGAGGCTCAATTTTATGACCTTTTTTGCCAGGGTTGTGAAGCAAATCACAGCAGTTGTTAAGTGAATCACATGGTTTTTAAGGAGTTATGGCTTTCCCCAATGACTTTGCTGGTCGCAAATAGTAAAAATATCCTTGCTGTTAAAGGTAAGTTTGTACTTCTTTTAGCAAGGGAAGGAGGGATAAGAACAGTAGGCGACTCTAAGGACATCTACAATCCCATATGTTTATCTGAGAATCCGTCCCATAGAACACCAAGATAAGTCTGATTGCATTGCCAAGTCACAGCTTGCTTGCTTCTTGATTTTTCTTCATAGAAGATCAAGTTGACTAAATAAATGTATGAAATGTTGTCATTGCCAGTTAAAAACTCAGTAGAACTGTTGACTTCAGAAGTGAAATATCTGTCATGGTTTATTTGGACTTTGCTACAGATTCATATTGATCATGACTAGAAAAATCATTTTAATTTTTTTCCAGGAATCTAGTGGTTATACCAGTGGTGACGAACCTATGGCACACATACCAGAGGGGGCACTCGGAGCCCTCTCTGTGGGCACGCGCACCGTTGCCCCAGCCCCGCCTCCGCCCATGGCCCCCTCCTCACCAGCAGCCCCCCTGGAGGAGAGTCGCCTCCGGCCACGGCCTGCACAGAGCAGCGCAGCTAAGGACATAGCCAGGCAGCAGGAACAAGACTCCGCCTTCGCGCCCCATAGCGTGCAGATGATGCTGCGTGGTGTGGGCGGAGGGCGTGGCTTCCATGGCGCTGCAGGGCTGCCTGGGCAATCTGCTGCGGCAGGCCATGGAGGCAATGCGTAGCCCTGCGGGCGGGGCAAGGGGTGGGCGGGGCCGGAGCAGGCAGGGCGGGAGGCGGAGCGGGAACGGTTTTTGGGCACTCGGTCTATAAAAGGTTTGCCATCACTGGGTTATACATTTTGTTATATTACAATATTTGTAGCCTACCTGAGAGCAGTGTTTTCTGGCTGGTGTATAGCAACAGAATATTAAAATGCAACAACAACAACTATAACAACAACAATAATAAAACTAAAACATTAAAATTTCAACCGCAGTATCTTTAAAAGAACCCAGCACAGCTACATTTTGTGAATTAAAAGTTCAGAGAAGTCAATATGCAAGAATTTTCATAGCCTTCATCAGATACTGGAAGCAACACTGTGCAACTCTGTCATGCTATTCTATTCTTTTACTGTTGCTACTTCCTTCTCTGTGGGTCAATATTGACCAAACCGGGACATTACCAAAATTGTTGGGAGTATTTACAAATAACGTTCCTGCTGCAGACACGAATGGTGTGTCAGGTAGGTTAGGGGAGGAGTGAACCCATTCTTGAAACATTTAGGCCAATCAGTTGAAAAAGAGTGGACAACTCTATGATATTTAAAGGTGGGTAATTTGTTTAGGGCACAGAATACTTTGGAAAGCAAATCCTTGCTGTTAAAGGTAAGTTTGTACTTTTTTTTAGCAAGGGAAGGAGGGAATACTCTAAGGGCATTCTTCTCTGAGAATCTGTCCCGTAGAACAACATCAAGGGGCTTCTGATTGTATTGCCAAGTTACAGTTTGCTTGCTTATTGATTTGATTTTTTTCTTTTTTCTTTTAATTTTATTTTATTAACTTTTTCCTTTATACAGTACATATTCAGCAGACTATGTCATTTTTATATACTATGGATCTACATTCTATACAATATATACACTATGTACATTCAATCTAACCCACAATAACCTAATTTGCACAATAACCTTATGTATATTTCCAATTTTTGTTTCTATTGTCTATCCAAATATACCAAT
>NW_015388921.1:0-27804 GCF_001527695.2 Protobothrops mucrosquamatus
AAGAATCTCACCCACCCCAAATGATTGGCTAATAGTCAGGCTATCGATTTTAACGAGGAATGTTTTTGCGGATCGAACCCTTACTAACCGGTTCCGCTTAAGTAAATTGGAGGGCAGGCTGAAACTTTAATCGGGTTTTGTTTTGAGGGAAATTGAAGCAGGGGGAAAAAGGAGAAGTACGGGTGGTCCTCAACTTACGTCTGCGGCCGAGCCCAAAATTTATGTTGCTAAGTGAGAAATGGGTGAAGCGAGTCTTGCCCCATTTTACGGTTTTTCTTGCCAGAGTTGTGAAGGGAATCGCTGCAGTTGTTGAATTACTCACATGGTTGCTAAATGAGTCTGGTTTCCTCTTTGACTTTGCTTGTCGGAAGGTCGCAGAAGGGGATCACGTGACACCCCCCCTTGAACACTGCGGCCGTCATAAATGTGAGTCAGTTACCAAGCCTCCGAATGTAAATCATGTCACCGTGGGGAGGATGATTATAAGTCACTTTTTTTCAGTGCCGTTGCAACTTTGAACAGTCATTAAATCAACTGTTGTAAGCCGAGGACTACCTATATCTATATAAATAAAAATGTAAATGTTCGTTTGTTCAAAATCTTAAATCTCCGAAAGTTCTTCACCGATTGCTTTGAAATTTTGACACAACATTGCATTTTAATACGTGCGTGTTTTTATATACCTACTATTATATAGATGTCACACCTGTGACAGGTAAAAACATGCTTTTTAAAAAAAAACAGCACCATCTGTTGGCTGAGTGAATGAGAGCCACAGCAACGCGTGGCCGGGTACAGCTAGTTAAACAATAAGTATTAAATCCATTAGCCATTTTGCACACATTTATCTACAGTGGAAGAGGGCATGATGGCTTAGCACCATGGTGGCGAACCTATGGCACGCGTGCACACGTGCCGTCGCCCCAGTCCTAAGTCTTCAGCTGGGTTTTATAAAACCTTTTTGCTTTCGGTCTCCGCCGCCGTGTGCAAAAAAAAAAAAAGGTTCAATCAATCAATCAATTTCAACTTCTCACAAAAAAAAAAGATCTCGCAAAGTTGGAATTGATTGATTGAACTTTTTAGTCCCACCCAGTCTGCTGTTACCACCGCAGCCACGCCCACCTAATTGGCCACGCCCACCCAATGGGCCACACCCACCCAATGGGCCATGCCCAACCGGCACCTGACGATACATAAGTGGGTTTTGGGTTGCAGTTTGGGCACTCGGTCTCTAAAAGGTTCACCATCACTGGCTTAGCATTTAAAGACACTGGGCTTGTCAACTGGAAAGCTGACAGCCCAGGTTTGAGACCTGAGCGCGCACAGCAGGGTGAGCTCCCATTCCTTGCTCCAGCTGTTGGCCACCGAGCAGTTTGAAAGCATGCTAATGCGAGTAGATTACTAGGTACCCTTCCAGTGGGAAGGTAACAGCGTTCCATGCACCTTTGATGTATAGCTATGCTGGCCACATGACCACGGAAAATGTCTTTGGACAATGCTGGCTCCCATGGCCAAGAAACTGAGATGAGCATTACACTCTAGAGCAGGGGTAGTCAACCTTGGCTCTTTTATGACTCGTGGAATTCAATTCCCAGAATTCCTGAGCCAGCTTAGCTGGCTCAGGAATTCTGGGAATTGAATTCCACGAGTCATAAAAGAGCCAAGGTTGACTACCCCTGCTCTAGAGTCAGACAGGGACACCTTTACCACTACCTTTTATCTACAATGGTGGTGCAGACTTCAGCTTGGCTGTGATTTTCCCACCAGAGTAGAGAGACCTTGCAATGGACTCTAATGACCCATAATCGTCATCCCTTGTCAAGTGCATCCCTTTATAAATATGCTTTTGCCTCGACACGTCACCATATATTCGGAAAGTCCTTCTTTGGAATCACCAATCCGTGGGGCCTCTCTAATTAATCAGTAGCAAAGGGAAGACCAGGGACATATTCATCACTTATACTTGTGAATCTGAAGTCTAACACATTTGCTTAGGGAATAGTTGTACTTTGGTACACTGAATCAACCGAAGTGTGGTGTCAACAAACAGCGAAAACTTTAGCTCTCGAAATCGGGGTCCTGCGGCAACTGAGATTCAAAAACAAAGGGATATCGCCATCCATCAACAACTCTTTGAAGCAAACGTATTTTTCCCCAGGTACACCTGGGAAAATCAGCTGTGTGGCCCTGAAAAAAGAGGCAGCTGCTTTAATGAGTTGCAGGCAGGCATAATATGTCTGCCCTTCGTTGTCGGGTCTTTATAAACACAGCCTAACCGCCATTTTGAATGTGCATGTATTGTACAAAATGTCAACCAATGAAGACAGAGACCCAGTTTCTGCCAGACAAATCCTGCCAATTCCGTCTTTATTGGGTACATTATGGATTCCTGTTTCACCCCATACCCAGTAGATATCAGCTTGGCAACTTTACGACTTGTGGACTTCAACTCCCAGAATTCCCCAGCCAGTGTGGCTGTCTGTCTGTGGAATTCTGGGAGTTGAAGTCCATAAGTCATAAAAAGGTTGGACACCCTTGAGCTATTTCTCAACATGGTTTAGTAATTTTCCCCAAAAAAGTATAATAACCTTTCTAGAAATATCAACAGGTAGCAGGCACAAAGGAAGTATTGTGAAGATCATCTGGAGAACTTCCTCTTACTTCACACCTGCTACATGTTAGTCATGCAACTTGACAGATGGCCAATCTGCCCAAAGTCACCCCACTCCATGTCAGGAAGAGTCACTCGTGGTTGTTCTTCCTGCCGGCAGGTGACAGTTGTGCATTGGAGAGAAATCTGAGGGAACCATCCCCTTCCTTTGCTTAACCTGACTCACAATAACCAGGAACATTATTAGTTATGCTAGCATACTTCTCTGAAATCTCAAGAATTTAGGAATATTTTTTTTATTGGACTGTGAGGAAGATCTCCTAGCAATTAATACCAGGGTTAGGGTTTATCTTACATCATTTAGGAAACACTTTCCCTATGGTAGCTGGAAATAAATGAAGTTGTGATTCCAAGTCCGTAATCACCTAGCTTGATAAGCAGTTTGATTTAACCTGTGTGATAGGACATAATCTCCTCCAGTGTTAATCAGGGTGGAGGTGGAATGGTATAGCCGGAGCAGGGCTGAGTCTTCCCATACTCCCTGAAAAAATGTTGCGCTCCAGAAAAGTAGGCAAAGAGATGAAATTGTTCTTCCTTAGACAACTAATTTTCATCCTTGACTTTGAACATAGAACTATAGGGCTGGAAGGGGCCTTGGTCTTTTAGAATCCTCTTCATAAGAAACCTAAACCCTAATCCTTTGGTTCGGCTGCCTTATTTTCTCTCATTTTAAAACAAATCTATCTATCTATCTATCTATCTATCTATCTATCTATCTATCTATCTATCTATCTATCTTTTATTTATTTATCAAATTTTTATAACCACCCATCTCACCAAAGGCAATATAAAAATATGATTTTTTCAGAGGTATGAAAACATATGTTGCATTTTTCTATCACGTGTCACCCACCTATTAATTACCCCATAATGTTCCACTCACTTTAACATCAAGGCTTTAACCTTCAAAGTTAGCTAATCTTTTTATGAATAGATCAATATCATCTTTATGGGGATTTTAAGCCTCTGAAGCACGGCACCCCATCAGAAATCAGCACCATTAAAGTCCAAAATAAGATTCGCAAACATCTTCATATCAGAATGATAGAATTAAATCTACTTCAAGTCAGCTTCAATTTTTACTAATTATATGACCGGGTCCATTTTGTTTTCCTGACGAAACACAGAAGAGTTTTTGCTATGGTTTTCTTCCTCAGATGTTTGTTTGTTTGATTTTTCACATTAGTCCCCATCCCTGAGATTTCCTGATGGTGCCCCATCCAAATTTTCAATTCAACCCTGCCTAGCATTTTTGAGATCTGACGTCAGAGAGGTGCTGCCCCCTATTGCGGGTAACTGTAACTACTGTATGTGTTTAAAATTCTTAGATATATACTAATCTGTCCAGACAAACTGCTTCCCTTTTATCACACACAAGCACAAAAGGTAATTTAATACCATACTCCTGTTTTAGCAACATTATTAATTTGTGCACTCGGTGCTTTACTTATAAGATATTTTCAGTTGTAACGTCATTTCTGAATAATGGAACACAACAAAGGCAAGAGTCCCATCCCACTTCTCGCTGAGTAACTACAATCAAAACTTTATGCCCTTTGGAATACAATGTGTACCTCAATTACAATACATGTTGAACTTCCAGGTTCTCTTCCTTTTTAAAAATAAATGAAACCAAAGAGAGAGAGAGAGAGAGAGAGAGAGAGAGAGAGAGAGAGAATAAAATGAAAGCAGTAATTGTTTTGGAAAGCAAACAAAAAATGAAAGCCTGGATTTCATGAATTTATTTGGCCTAAGATGATAAATTTCTGTTCAAGGATTTAATGCGACTGTTTGTGTACGTATCGGTTGAATTGAAGAGTGTAAATATTACAGCTGAGAAGCAGCCACAATTAATTTAATAGCTGTGATTGTATGCACAAGTGGGGAGACAGTAAGGCCCTCTTCCCACACTATATTTCATTCCCATCCAGCCAATATTTGTAGGTAAGGAAGAAAAATATTTTAAACAAACCATCATGGTCAGGCAGAATGCAACCCTTTTCATCTTTTCTTAGATGCCTGCCATAGTGCTGTTAAAATCAACAACTGCTTAGATGTGATTAAATCTACTAATTGTTATCTGCTAAATTGCCTCTTTATGTTAACTGTATTTAAAAGGTCATTAGCCTACAAACAGGTGAGATTTCCCATCGCTGCTCTGCCACGTTTGAAAGATTCAGGAGGAAGAAAGAAAACACAAATAATCCTAATTTTGAACCTGCAAGTTTGCCGCTTTGCTAACAGATCCTGAAACAGCTGATAATGCGGAGGTGTGAGTCACAGGCCTAATAACCTGCATATTAAAATTAAGATCTGCTACCACCCAGCAAACAGTTTTTAATCCTCTCTAGGCTCTCTTTTCCCACCTTTTAAGACATGAAATTCACATATTGGGCCAAACTTTCTAAGCCAACATTCCAAACAGCTGCAAAAGTTTGAAAAAGTCTTTTTCTGTCTCCATGGGATCAAGGGCTATTGGGAAGGCTAAGACGTTTCCCTATTTTTTCTGCTCAAGTTTAAAACATTATCCAAAGGGTGTCCAACTCGGCAACTTTAAGACTCGTGGACTTTGACGCCCAGAATTCCCAGGGCTGGCTGGAGAATTCTGGGAGTCGAAGTCCACGAGTCTTAAAGTAGCCAAGATTGGACACTCCTGCCTTAAGCAGGTATAAACCAAATCCTCTCCTCTTTTCTCATGACGGCTGCTCCATTAATCCAAGATTCCTTACCTTACAAATGCCCCGGTCACATCCTTACGGGTTTAGCAGAATTCTTGAAAGAGGAGAAAAGATTTGGTGGTACTTGTGATCATTTCAAGCATGTTTGTGGCCCAAAAAAGGGAGGGGAAAAACTTAACTCCGCGGCTGCCGCTTCCTAAACAGCTTGCAGTCCAGAGGCAGGTGGATTTGTGGAGACACTCCGCGCTTGGAGAGAAGCCAAGTCGGAGGCTCAGCATAGCTCAGAGCTCAAATTACTTTTCTTTTACCTGCCAATTACCAGCCAGCCTTGGCTGACCAGGGCTGAAGTGGTGGTGATGTCAGGGGAGAGAGAGAAAAAAAAGAAATCAGTGTGAGTCATTCCCTGCCCGTGTGTGGAGGGAACTGACTTGCATCACCGCTGAAAGGAAACATGGTGGGACTTTCTAACAACAGCAAAACACCCTCACAAGACTATGTCTCCTGAAGCATTTAGCAAAGAAAGGTGATTTCCTGGTTGGCTGGCTTGTTTCATTGTAGTACCCCTTTATAAGGCCTTGGTAAGGCCACATTTGGAATACTCCATCCAGTTTTGGACACCGGATGCAATATAAAAAAGACGTGGAGACTCTGGAAAGAGTGCAGAGAAGAGCAACAAAGATGATTAAAGGGCCGGAGGCTAAAACATACGAAGAACGGCTACAGGAATTGAGTATAGGTAGTCCTTGACTTACAACAGTTCATTTAGGGACTGTTCAAAGTTACAACAGCACTGGAAAAAAGTGACTCAGGACCATTTTTCACAGTTAACGACCTTTCCAGCATCCCCGTGGTCATGTGATCAAAATTCAGACGCTTGGCAACTGGTTCATATTTATGACGGTTGCAGTATCCTCTTTTGCGACCTTCTGACAAGCAAAGCCAATGGGGAAGTCAGGTTCACTTAACAACCGTGTTACTGACTTATCAGCTGCAGTGATTCACTCAACAACGGAGGCAAGAAAGATCGTAAAATGGGGCAAAATTCACTTAACAAATGTCTCACTTAACAACAAACGTTTTGGGCTCAATTGTGGTCATAAATTGAGGACTAGCTGTATGTCTAGTCTAGTGAAGAGAAGGACGAGGGGGGACATGATAGCAGTGTTCCAATATCTCAGGGGCTGCCCCAAAGAAGAGGGAGTCAAGCTCTTCTCCAAAGCGCCTGAAGGCAGGAGAAGAAGCAATGGATGGAAACTCATCAAGGAGAGAAGCAACCTAGAACTAAGGAGAAACTTCCTGATAGTTAGAACAATTAACCAGTGGAACAACCTGCCTCCAGAAGCGGTGAACGCTCCAACACTGGAAGTTTTTAAGAAGAAACTGGAGAGCCATTTGTCTGAAATAGTATAGGGTTTCCTGCCTGAGCAGGGGGTTGGACTAGAAGACCTCCAAGGCCCTTTCCAAAGCTGTTCTGTTAAACCAGGGGTCTTCAAACTTGGTCCTTTTATGACTTGTGTACTTCATCTCCCAGAATTCCTCAGCCAGTGTGCCCGGCTCAGGAATTCTGGGAGTTGAAGTCCACAAGTCATAAAAGGGCCAAGTTTGAAGACCCCTGTGTTAAACTTTAGCCAATAAAACTGATTTACTGATTTGTTGCTTTCATCTTTTTCCAATGCAGTGCTTTTTTAATGATGTTCTCATTATGTTTGATTGCATTTTTGAAGCCACTCCAGAGCTGTTAAGGAAGTAGTCTTATCGGTTTTCTAAGCAAAAGACCGAGAAATCAAATCGAGAGAAGTTCTAACCCTATTTTCAGAATGTCGGCAGACTTCACCCCTCGATACAATAGCGTCAGCATTTATTTTATGGACGTTTTTTTATTGTTTTCATGGTTTCTTAAAATTGTTTTCATGGGTTTTTTTTATAATTTTAAAACTGTAAGAGGACCAGAGTCACTTGGCTGAGTTGGACAGCTATAGAGAATGAATGAATGAATGAATAGACAATCAATCAATCAATCAATCAATCAAACAAACAAACAAACAAATAAACAAATACATCTAAATGTTATTTTCCAATGAGTAGATGGTTTGGGAACAACAATCTACTCTTGGCATGATACTCTTCAAATATTTGGCTCTGAAATACCAAGATCTGTGATTTATCAAGGGTGCAATTATGGGAATTGTAGTCCTGTAGTAATCCCTTGGAAGAAAGGAAAGAAGGAAGCCAGCCTGTAGAAACCTAATAGCAAATAGGTTTTGCATGCATGGAAATTCCCACCTTCAACAGTTAGCAGCTCCATGGACAAATATTTGCATATTTATAAGTAGGGTTTCTAAAAAGATGAAGAGTTTACTACTCAAAAGATGATGGTTAATTGAACTGAAGTAAGTGATGGGTGTGTAATGTTGATGGCAGAAACATGTCAATCAAATAGTTGGAATTTATATGATGTTTAATACAATAACACTGTTTATTTTTCTATGCCACCATGTTTGTATATAGTTTGCAGTTTTGCAATTGTGATTCAAATTTCACGTTCCTTCCTTCCTTCCTTCTTTTTATTTCTTTCTTCTTTCCTTCCTTCCTTCCTTCTTTTTATTTCTTCCTTCCTTCCTTCCTTTCTTGCTTCCTTCCTTCTTTTTCCTTCCTTCCTTCCTTCCTTCCTTCCTTCCTTCCTTCCTTCCTTCCTTCCTTCCTTCCTTCCTTCCTTCCTTCCTTTTTCTTTTCTTTCTTTCCGTATCTTTCTTTAAATGTCTTTCTTTCCCTATCTTTTCCTGGAAAACTCTTAGAGAGAAATAAAGAAAAATTCAGTTTCAGGAGTCCTTCTCTCTCCCTCCCTCCCTTTCATCTCAAAAAATATCTATCAACGTCATCCTTGGGAAGATTCTCTTTCAGTTTAAGACAGCTGCCAAAGAACTTGACAATTAAATCTACTGCTGCTTTTCCAAACTGGCTTTTAACAAAAGTCTAATTTTGTATTTTTGAAAGCCTAAAAGTTTCGATTTAATTTTATTGCATTTCTGATCGGCTTGATTGTTTGGTTTTTTTTCCTTTTTTTGTATGTCTTCCAGTTTGCTTTTGAGAAAAATGCTGTATTGTTTGGATAGATTGGTCTGGCCTAAAAGCTTTCAGATACAAGCTCACTTTACATCGATCCACTAAATCTTCCATGGAAGGGGGGGGGAATAAGAAAAAAAAATGATTCACACCAGACCTGACAAGGTCAGAGTCCTATGTCTCCAATGCCTTCAGTCTGATTCGTCTTGCCTGTAGCCTTATCCAAAGAGATGATTAATATTGCACAAGTCTATCTCAAGCAGAACATTAGCAACTGCTGCTTAAGCAAGATGTCCAGGGCAGCGATTTTAGTCATAATCACTGGAACCAAATACATCAGCTAATTGATTTCATTCACAAAAGCAGGATTGGCTGGATTTAATTTCTGTATGCTTTGGGTCAAAGCTTGCATGAAATGACATTAAATGCAGTAAGAAATGGAAGGGAGGGGAGGGGGAAGGGACAGAGACAGATTGGTTTAAGGAGGATGGATTTAAAAATAAAAAATAAAACTGCTAGTGGCTTTGTGGTTCTCGAAGCATCTATCTATCTATCTATCTATCTATCTATCTATCATCTATTTTTCTATCTATCTAAATATCTATCTGTCTATCATCTACAGTATCTATCTATCTATCTATCTATCTATCTATCTATCTATCTATCTATCATCATCCTCATCTATCTATCTATCTATCTATCTATCTATCTATCTATCTATCTATCTATCTATCTATCTATCTATCTATCTATCTATCTCTATCTATATTATTTTTCTATGTATCTATTTATCTATTATCTATTTATCATCTATTTTTCTATATATCTACCTACCTACCTACCTACCTATCATCTGTCTGTCTGTCTATCTTATCTATCTATCATCTCTCTATCATCTATTTTTCTATCTTATCTGTCTGTCTGTGTCTATGTATGTATCTATGTATGTATCTATGTATCTATCATCTCTCTATCATCTATTTTTCTGTCTGTCTGTCTGTCTGTCTGTCTGTCTGTCTGTCTATTTATCTATCTATCTATCTATCTATCTATCTATCTATCTATCTATCTATCTATCTATCTATCTATCTATCTATCTATCTAAAATATCTAAAATATTGAAATATAAAAACGGTATAGTCCTTGATGTACAATCATTTGTTTAATGACCATTCAAAATTATAGCAGAACTAAAAAAAACTAACCTATGACCCTTTTTCACACTTATGACCCTTGCAGTATCCCCACGGTCATGTAATTAAAATTCAGATGCTTGGCAACGGATTCATATTTATGACGGTTGCAGTGCACAGGGGTCAGGTGATCATATTTTGCGACCTTCTGACAAGCGAAGTCAATGAGGGAAGCCAGAGTCACTTAAAAACTGTGTTGCTAACTTAACAACTGCAGTGATTCACTTAACAATTGTGGCAGGAAAGGGGGCAAAAAAGTGGGGCAAAACTCACTTAACTGTCTCACTTAGCAACAGAAATGTTAGGCTCAGTTTTGGTCGTAAGTCGATGCTGCAGCCGGGAAGCTGCAATGCAGATAAGTTGTGAAAATCGGTTACAACTTCGGTCACTAAGTGAACGGTTGTAAGTCGAGGACTACCTGTACATGAACCAAAATCCAACTTCCAACTTTTCCACTCTCCGATTCTCCGATCCAAACGAGCAGGTAAAAAAGTAGATAAGTAGGCAGACAGAAAAATGAAACTGAGGGGTATTGGGAGATCTCTTTCTGAAATTTAAATTGGGAAAGCCCCAGCTACACACCTGGCTGGCCCACCATGTAACCCGCCTACTGTGTTAAGATGCAGGAAGATAACTAGTCCCTCAGCATTCATTCACAGTACACGGAGTCCTTGAACTTTCTGGTTCCTTTGGGAGCCCGCAGGTGCTTTAAAAAACATTCAATTCTCTCTGGTACTTGGCAAGGAGGCCCAAAGGACAACTCGGGAAGAAGACGACCATTTGTGAAGGTGGTTTCAGGATGGGAGATCAGATTGTACTTCCCTGTAGTGTTTGGGAGGATTAAGGAACTGGACAACTTTAGCCCATTAGTACAGGGGTCCTCAACCTTGGCAACTTTAAGACTTGTGGACTTCAACTCCCAGAATTCCTGAGCCAGCATGGCTCAGCTTGGAAACCTCTCCCTTTCCCCTCAGCGTGGCTGGCTCAGGAATTCTGGGAGTTGAAGTCCACAAGTCTTAAAGTTGCCAATGTAATAATAATAATAATAATAATAATAATAANAAGAATCTCACCCACCCCAAATGATTGGCTAATAGTCAGGCTATCGATTTTAACGAGGAATGTTTTTGCGGATCGAACCCTTACTAACCGGTTCCGCTTAAGTAAATTGGAGGGCAGGCTGAAACTTTAATCGGGTTTTGTTTTGAGGGAAATTGAAGCAGGGGGAAAAAGGAGAAGTACGGGTGGTCCTCAACTTACGGCCACGACCGAGCCCGAAATTTATGTTGCTAAGTGAGAAATGGGTGAAGCGAGTCTTGCCCCATTTTACGGTTTTTCTTGCCAGAGTTGTGAAGGGAATCGCTGCAGTTGTTGAATTACTCACACGGTTGTTAAGTGAGTCTGGTTTCCTCTTTGACTTTGCTTGTCGGAAGGTCGCAGAAGGGGATCACAGGAAAAACCCCCCCGGACACTGTGACCGTCATAAATGTGAGTCAGTTACCAAGCCTCCGAATGTAAATCATGTCACCGTGGGGAGGATGATTATAAGTCACTTTTTTTCAGTGCTGTTGCAACTTTGAACAGTCATTAAATCAACTGTTGTAAGTCGAGGACTACTTATATCTATATAAATAAAAATGTAAATGTTCGTTTGTTCAAAATCTTAAATCTCCGAAAGTTCTTCACCGATTGCTTTGAAATTTTGACACAACATTGCATTTTAATACGTGCGTGTTTTTATATACCTACTATTATATAGATGTCACACCTGTGACAGGTAAAAACATGCTTTTTTAAAAAAAAACAGCGCCATCTGTTGGCTGAGTGAACAAGAGCCACAGCAACGCGTGGCCGGGTACAGCTAGTTAAACAATAAGTATTAAATCCATTAGCCATTTTGCACACATTTATCTACAGTGGAAGAGGGCATGATGGCTTAGCACCATGGTGGCGAACCTATGGCACGCGTGCACACGCGCCGTCGCCCCAGTCCTAAGTCTTCAGCTGGGTTTTATAAAACCTTTTTGCTTTCGGTCTCCGCCGCCGTTTGCAAAAAAAAAAAAAAGGTTCAATCAATCAATCAATTTCAACTTCTCACAAAAAAAAAAAAGATCTCGCAAAGTTGGAATTGATTGATTGAACTTTTTAGTCCCACCCAGTCTGCTGTTACCACCGCAGCCATGCCCACCCAATAGGCCACGCCCACCCAATGGGCCACACCCACCCAATGGGCCAATGCCCACCCGGCACCTGACGATACATAAGTGGGTTTTGGGTTGCAGTTTGGGCACTCGGTCTCTAAAAGGTTCACCATCACTGGCTTAGCATTTAAAGACACTGGGCTTGTCAACTGGAAAGCTGACAGCCCAAGTTTGAGACCCGAGCGCGCACAGCAGGGTGAGCTCCCATTCCTTGCTCCAGCTGCTGGCCACCTAGCAGTTTGAAAGCATGCTAATGCGAGTAGATTACTAGGTACCCTTTCAGTGGGAAGGTAACAGCGTTCCATGCACCTTTGATGTATAGCTATGCTGGCCACATGACCACGGAAAATGTCTTTGGACAATGCTGGCTCCCATGGCCAAGAAACTGAGATGAGCATTACAC
This sequence comes from Protobothrops mucrosquamatus, assembly GCF_001527695.2. Classification (NCBI taxonomy): domain Eukaryota; kingdom Metazoa; phylum Chordata; class Lepidosauria; order Squamata; family Viperidae; genus Protobothrops; species Protobothrops mucrosquamatus. The sequence goes on from NW_015388921.1 coordinate 12,210, forward strand.
TCTAGAGCAGGGGTAGTCAACCTTGGCTCTTTTATGACTCGTGGACTTCAATTCCCAGAATTCCTGAGCCAGCTTAGTTGAAGTCCACGAGTCATAAAAGAGCCAAGGTTGACTACCCCTGCTCTAGAGTCAGACAGGGACACCTTTACCACTACCTTTTATCTACAATGGTGGTGCAGACTTCAGCTTGGCTGTGATTTTCCCACCAGAGTAGAGAGACCTTGCAATGGACTCTAATGACCCATAATCGTCATCCCTTGTCAAGTGCGTCCCTTTATAAATATGCTTTTGCCTCCACACGTCACCATATATTCGGAAAGTCCTTCTTTGGAATCACCAATCCGTGGGGCCTCTCTAATTAATCAGTAGCAAAGGGAAGACCAGGGACATATTCATCACTTATACTTGTGAATCTGAAGTCTAACACATTTGCTTAGGGAATAGTTGTACTTTAGTACACTGAATCAACAGAAGTGTGGTGTCAACAAACAGTGAAAACTTTAGCTCTCGAAATCGGGGTCCTGCGGCAACTGAGATTCAAAAACAAAGGGATATCGCCATCCATCAACAACTCTTTGAAGCAAACGTATTTTCCCCCAGGTACACCTGGGAAAATCAGCTGTGTGGCCCTTAAAAAAGAGGCAGCTGCTTTAATGAGTTGCAGACAGGCATAATATGTCTGCCCTTCGTTGTCGGGTCTTTATAAACACAGCCTTACCGCCATTTTGAATGTGCATGCATTGTACAAAATGTCAACCAATGAAGACAGAGACCCAGTTTCTGCCAGACAAATCCTGCCAATTCTGTCTTTATTGGGTACATTATGGATTCCTGTTTCACCCCATACCCAGTAGATATCAGCTAGACCAGGAATGTCCAACCTTGGCAACTTTACGACTTGTGGACTTCAACTCCCAGAATTCCTCAGCTAGCATGGCTGTCTGTCTGTGGAATTCTGGGAGTTGGTCCATAAGTCATAAAAAGGTTGGACACCCTTGAGCTATTTCTCAACATGGTTTAGTAATTTTCCCAAAAAAAGTATAATAACCTTTCTAGAAATATCAACAGGTAGCAGGCACAAAGGAAGTATTGTGAAGATCATCTGGAGAACTTCCTCCTACTTCACACCTGCTACATGTTAGTCATGCAACTTGACAGATGGCCAGTCTGCCCAAAGTCACCCCACTCCATGTCAGGAAGAGTCACTCGTGGTTGTTCTTCCTGCCGGCAGGTGACAGTTGTGCATTGGAGAGAAATCTGAGGGAACCATCCCCTTCCTTTGCTTAACCTGACTCACAATAACCAGGAACATTATTAGTTATGCTAGCATACTTCTCTGAAATCTCAAGAATTTAGGAATATTTTTTTTATTGGACTGAGAGGAAGATCTCCTAGCAATTAATACCAGGGTTAGGGTTTACCTTACATCATTTAGGAAACACTTTCCCTATGGTAGCTGGAAATAAATGAAGTTGTGATTCCAAGTCCGTAATCACCTAGCTTGATAAGCAGTTTGATTTAACCTGTGTGATAGGACATAATCTTCTCCAGTGTTAATCAGGGTGGAGGTGGAATGGTATAGCCGGAGCAGGGCTGAGTCTTCCCATACTCCCTGAAAAAATGTTGCGCTCCAGAAAAGTAGGCAAAGAGATGAAATTGTTCTTCCTTAGACAACTAATTTTCATCCTTGACTTTGAACATAGAACTATAGGGCTGGAAGGGGCCTTGGTCTTTTAGAATCCTCTTCATAAGAAACCTAAACCCTAATCCTTTGGTTCGGCTGCCTTATTTTCTCTCATTTTAAAACAAATCTATCTATCTATCTATCTATCTATCTATCTATCTATCTATCTATCTATCTATCTTTTATTTATTTATCAAATTTGTATAACCACCCATCTCACCAAAGGCAATATAAAAATATGATTTTTTCAGAGGTATGAAAACATATGTTGCATTTTTCTATCACGTGTCACCCACCTATTAATTACACCATAATGTTCCACTCACTTTAACATCAAGGCTTTAACCTTCAAAGTTAGCTAATCTTTTTATGAATAGATCAATATCATCTTTATGGGGATTTTAAGCCTCTGAAGCACGGCCCCCCGTCAGAAATCAGCACCATTAAAGTCCAAAATAAGATTCGCAAACATCTTCATATCAGAATGATAGAATTAAATCCACTTCAAGTCAGCTTCAATTTTTACTAATTATATGACCGGGTCCATTTTGTTTTCCTGACGAAACACAGAAGAGTTTTTGCTATGGTTTTCTTCCTCAGATGTTTGTTTGTTTGATTTTTCACATTAGTCCCCATCCCTGAGATTTCCTGATGGTGCCCCATCCAAATTTTCAATTCAACCCTGCCTAGCATTTTTGAGATCTGACGTCAGAGAGGTGCTGCCCCCTATTGCGGGTAATTGTAACTACTGTATGTGTTTAAAATTCTTAGATATATACTAATCTGTCCAGACAAACTGCTTCCCTTTTATCACACACAAGCACAAAAGGTAATTTAATACCATATTCCTGTTTTAGCAACATTATTAATTTGTGCACTCGGTGCTTTACCTATAAGATATTTTCAGTTGTAACGTCATTTCTGAATAATGGAACACAACAAAGGCAAGAGTCCCATCCCACTTCTCGCTGAATAACTACAATCAAAACTTTATGCCCTTTGGAATACAATGTGTACCTCAATTACAATACATGTTGAACTTCCAGGTTCTCTTCCTTTTTAAAAATAAATGAAACCAAAGAGAGAGAGAGAGAGAGAGAGAGAGAGAGAGAGAATAAAATGAAAGCAGTAATTGTTTTGGAAAGCAAACAAAAAATGAAAGCCTGGATTTCATGAATTTATTTGGCCTAAGATGATAAATTTCTGTTCAAGGATTTAATGCGACTGTTTGTGTACGTATCGGTTGAATTGAAGAGTGTAAATATTACAGCTGAGAAGCAGCCACAATTAATTTAATAGCTGTGATTGTATGCCCAAGTGGGGAGACAGTAAGGCCCTCTTCCCACACTATATTTCATTCCCATCCAGCCAATATTTGTAGGTAAGGAAGAAAAATATTTTAAACAAACCATCATGGTCAGGCAGAACGCAACCCTTTTCATCTTTTCTTAGATGCCTGCCATAATGCTGTTAAAATCAACAACTGCTTAGATGTGATTAAATCTACTAATTGTTATCTGCTAAATTGCCTCTCTATGTTAACTGTATTTAAAAGGTCATTAGCCTACAAACAGGTGAGATTTCCCATCGCTGCTCTGCCACGTTTGAAAGATTCAGGAGGAAGAAAGAAAACACAAATAATCCTAATTTTGAACCTGCAAGTTAGCCACTTTGCTAACAGTCCCTGAAACAGCTGATAATGCGGAGGTGTGACTCACAGGCCTAATAACCTGCATATTAAAATTAAGATCTGCTACCACCCAGCAAACAGTTTTTAATCCTCTCTAGGCTCTCTTTTCCCACCTTTTAAGACATGAAATTCACATATTGGGCCAAACTTTCTAAGCCAACATTCCAAACAGCTGCAAAAGTTTGAAAAAGTCTTTTTCTGTCTCCATGGGATCAAGGGCTATTGGGAAGGCTAAGACGTTTCCCTATTTTTTCTGCTCAAGTTTAAAACATTATCCAAAGGGTGTCCAACTCGGCAACTTTAAGACTCGTGGACTTTGACTCCCAGAATTCCCAGGGCTGGCTGGAGAATTCTGGGAGTCGAAGTCCACGAGTCTTAAAGTAGCCAAGATTGGACACTCCTGCCTTAAGCAGGTATAAACCAAATCCTCTCCTCTTTTCTCATGACGGCTGCTCCATTAATCCAAGATTCCTTACCTTATAAATGCCCCGGTCACATCCTTACGGGTTTAGCAGAATTCTTGAAAGAGGAGAAAAGACTCGGTGGTACTTGTGGTCATTTCAAGCATGTTTGTGGCCCAAAAAAGGGAGGGGAAAAACTTAACTCCGCGGCTGCCGCTTCCTAAACAGCTTGCAGTCCAGAGGCAGGTGGATTTGTGGAGACACTCCGCGCTTGGAGAGAAGCCAAGTCGGAGGCTCAGCATAGCTCAGAGCTCAAATTACTTTTCTTTTACCTGCCAATTACCAGCCAGCCTTGGCTGACCAGGGCTGAAGTGGTGGTGATGTCAGGGGAGAGAGAGAGAAAAAAGAAATCAGTGTGAGTCATTCCCTGCCCGTGTGTGGAGGGAACTGACTTGCATCACCGCTGAAAGGAAAGATGGTGGGACTTTCTAACAACAGCAAAACACCCTCACAAGACTATGTCTCCTGAAGCATTTAGCAAAGAAAGGTGATTTCCTGGTTGGCTGGCTTGTTTCATTGTAGTACCCCTTTATAAGGCCTTGGTAAGGCCACATTTGGAATACTCCATCCAGTTTTGGACACCGGACGTGGAGACTCTGGAAAGAGTGCAGAGAAGAGCAACAAGGATGATTAAAGGGCCAGAGGCTAAAACATACGAAGAACGGCTACAGGAATTGAGTACAGGTAGTCCTTGACTTACAACAGTTCATTTAGGGACCGTTCAAAGTTACAACGGCACTGGGAAAAAGTGACTCAGGACCATTTTTCACAGTTAACGACCTTTCCAGCATCCCTGTGGTCATGTGATCAAAATTCAGACGCTTGGCAACTGGTTCATATTTATGACGGTTGCAATATCCTCTTTTGCGACCTTCTGACAAGCAAAGCCAATGGGGAAGTCAGGTTCACTTAACATCCGTGTTACTGACTTATCAGCTGCAGTGATTCACTCAACAACGGAGGCAAGAAAGATCGTAAAATGGGGCAAAATTCACTTAACAAATGTCTCACTTAACAACAAACGTTTTGGGCTCAATTGTGGTCATAAATTGAGGACTAGCTGTATGTCTAGTCTAGTGAAGAGAAGGACGAGGGGGGACATGATAGCAGTGTTCCAATATCTCAGGGGCTGCCCCAAAGAAGAGGGAGTCAAGCTCTTCTCCAAAGCGCCTGAAGGCAGGAGAAGAAGCAATGGATGGAAACTCATCAAGGAGAGAAGCAACCTAGAACTAAGGAGAAACTTCCTGATAGTTAGAACAATTAACCAGTGGAACAACCTGCCTCCAGAAGCGGTGAATGCTCCAACACTAGACGTTTTTAAGAAGAGACTGGAGAGCCATTTGTCTGAAATAGTATAGGGTTTCCTGCCTGAGCAGGGGGTTGGACTAGAAGACCTCCAAGGCCCCTTCCAAAGCTGTTGTGTTAAACCAGGGGTCTTCAAACTTGGTCCTTTTATGACTTGTGTACTTCATCTCCCAGAATTCCTCAGCCAGTGTGCCTGGCTCAGGAATTCTGGGAGTTGAAGTCCACAAGTCATAAAAGGGCCAAGTTTGAAGACCCCTGTGTTAAACTTTAGCCAATAAAACTGATTTACTGATTTGTTGCTTTCATCTTTTTCCAATGCAGTGCTTTTTTAATGATGTTCTCATTATGTTTGATTGCATTTTTGAAGCCACTCCAGGGCTGTTAAGGAAGTAGTCTTATCGGTTTTCTAAGCAAATGACCGACAAATCAAATCGAGAGAAGGTCTAACCCAGTGGTTCTCAACCTGTGGGTCGGGACCCCATTTCGGGTCGATCGACCATTTCATGGGGGTCGCCAAGCAAGGCTGTCCGCCATTTTTTTTTGTCCACCATTTTTTTTGTCCGCCATTTTTTTCCCCTTTTCCGGCAGGTGCCTTACCTCCCTTGGGCTGGGCCAGCTGGTGGTCGGCCTGGTCCGTCTCTGCCGCTTGCTAGCTACGCCTCGGCCGGCGCAGGGGGCGGAACCACGCATGCGCAGCGCTCCCGGGCAGGGAAAGTCCTCGACTTACGACCGGTTGGGTAGTCCTCAACTTACAACCGGTTTAGTCCTCGACTTATGACCGGTTTAGTCCTCGACTTACGACCGGTTTAGTCCTCGACCTACGACCGGTTGGGGTCGTGGCATTAAAAAGGTTGAGAACCACTGGTCTAACCCTATTTTCAGAATGCCGGCAGACTTCACCATTGATACAATAGCGTCAGCATTTATTTTATGGATGTTTTTTTATTCTTTTCATGGTTTCTTAAAATTGTTTTCATGGTTTTTTTTTATAATTTTAAAACTGTAAGAGGACCAGAGTCACTTGGCTGAGTTGGACAGCTATAGAGAATGAATGAATGAATGAATGAATGAATGAATGAATGAATGAATGAATGAATGAATAGACAAACAAACAATCAAACAATCAAACAATCAATCAATCAAACAAACAAACAAACAAACAAACAAATAAACAAATACACCTAAATGTTATTTTCCAATGAGTAGATGGTTTGAAAACAACAATCCGGCCTTTGGCATGATACTCTTCAAATATTTGGCTCTGAAATACCAAGATCTGTGATTTATCAAGGGTGCAATTATGGGAATTGTAGTCCTGTAGTAATCCCTTGGAAGAAAGGAAAGAAGGAAGCCAGCCTCTAGAAGCCTAATAGCAAATAGGTTTTGCATGCATGGAAATTCCCACCTTCAATAGTTAGCAGCTCCGTGGACAAATATTTGCATATTTATAAGTAGGGTTTCTAAAAAGATGAAGAGTTTACTACTCAAAAGATGATGGTTAATTGAACTGAAGTAAGTGATGGGTGTGTAATGTTGATGGCAGAAACATGTCAATCAAATAGTTGGAATTTATATGATGTTTAATACAATAACACTGTTTATTTTTCTATGCCACCATGTTTGTATATAGTTTGCAGTTTTGCAATTGTGATTCAAGTTTCACCTTCCTTCCTTCCTTCCTTCCTTCCTTCCTTCCTTCCTTCCTTCCTTCCTTCTTCCTTCCTTCCTTCCTTCCTTCCTTCCTTCCTTCCATCTCATACAACTTCTTTCCTCTTTTTTCCTTCCTTCTTTTCTCAACTTCCTTCGTTCTCTTTTTTCTCATCCTTCCTTCTTTTCTTTTCATACAACTTCCATCTTCTTTTTCCCTTCCTTCCTTCCTTCCTTCCTTCCTTCCTTCCTTCCTTCCATTTTCTTTTCCTTTCTTTCTTTCTGTATCTTTCTTTAAATGTCTTTCTTTCCCTATCTTTTCCTGGAAAACTCTTAGAGAGAAATAAAGAAAAAGTCAATTTCAGGAGTCCTTCTCTCTCCCTCCCTCCCTTTCATCTCAAAAAATATCTATCAACATCATCCTTGGGAAGATTCTCTTTCAGTTTAAGACAGCTGCCAAAGAACTTGACAATTAAATCTACTGCTGCTTTTCCAAACTGGCTTTTAACAAAGTCTAATTTTGTATTTTTGAAAGCTTAAAAGTTTCGATTTAATTTTATTGCATTTCTAATCCGCTTGATTGTTTGGTTTTGGGTTTTTTTTGTATGCCTTCCAGTTTGCTTTTGAGAAAAAGGCTGTATTGTTTGGATATATTGGTCTGGCCTAAAAGCTTTCAGATACAAGCTCACTTTACATCGATCCACTAAATCTTCCATGGAATGGGGGGGGGGGGGGGGAATAAGAAAAAAAATGATTCACACCAGACCTGACAAGGTCAGAGTCCTATGTCTCCAATGCCTTCAGTCTGATTCGTCTTGCCTGTAGCCTTATCCAAAGAGATGATTAATATTGCACAAGTCTATCTCAAGCAGAACATTAGCAACTGCTGCTTAAGCAAGATGTCCAGGGCAGCGATTTTAGTCATAATCACTGGAACCAAATCCATCAGCTAATTGATTTCATTCACAAAAGCAGGATTGGCTGGATTTAATTTCTGTATGCTTTGGGTCAAAGCTTGCATGAAATGACATTAAATGCAGTAAGAAATGGAAGGGAGGGGAGGGGGAAGGGACAGAGACAGATTGGTTTAAGGAGGAAGGATTTAAAAATAAAAAAATGAAACTGCTAGTGGCTTTGTGGTTCTCGAAGCATCTATCTATCTATCTATCTATCTATCTATCTATCTATCTATCTATCTATCTATCTATCTATCTATCTATCTACCTACCTACCTACCTACCTACCTACCTGTCTATCTATCTATCTATCTATCTATCTATCTATCTATCTATCTATCTATCTATCTATCTATCTATCTATCTATCTATCTATCTATCATCTATTTTTCTATCTATCTATCTAAATATCTATCTGTCTATCATCTATCTATCTATCCATCTATCATCTATTTTTCTATCTATCTATATCTATCTTATTTTTCTATCTATTTATCTATCATCTATTTATCATCTATTTTTCTATATATCTAGCTACCTACCTACCTACCTATCATCTGTCTGTCTGTCTATCTTATCTATCTATCATCTCTCTATCATCTATTTTATCTGTCTGTCTGTGTCTATGTATATGTATGTATCTATGTATGTATCTATGTATGTATCTATATATCTATCATCTCTCTATCATCTATTTTTCTGTCTGTCTGTCTGTCTATCTGTCTGTCTGTCTGTCTGTCTGTCTGTCTGTCTGTCTGTCTGTCTGTCTGTCTGTCTGTCTATCTATCTATCTATCTATCTATCTATCTATCTATCTATCTATCTATCTATCTAAAATATCTAAAATATTGAAATATAAAAACGGTATAGTCCTTGATGTACAATCATTTGTTTAATGACCATTCAAAATTAAAGCAGAACTAAAAAAAACCCTAACCTATGACCCTTTTTCACACTTATGACCCTTGCAGTATCTCCACGGTCATGTGATTAAAATTCAGATGCTTGGCAACGGCTTCATATTTATGACGGTTGCAGTGCCCTGGGGTCAGGTGATCATATTTTGCGACCTTCTGACAAGCGAAGTCAGTGAGGGAAGCCAGATTCACTTAAAAACTGTGTTGCTAACTTAACAACTGCAGTGATTCACTTAACAATTGTGGCAGGAAAGGGGGCAAAAAAGTGGGGCAAAACTCACTTAACTGTCTCACTTAGCCACAGAAATGTTAGGCTCAGTTTTGGTCGTAAGTCGATGCTGCAGCCGGGAAGCTGCAATGCAGATAAGTTGTGAAAATTGGTTACAACTTCGATCACTAAATGAACGGTTGTAAGTCGAGGACTACCTGTACATGAACCAAAATCCAACTTCCAACTTTTCCACTCTCCGATTCTCCGATCAGGTAAAAAAGTAGATAAGTAGGCAGACAGAAAAATCAAACTGAGGGGTATTGGGAGATCTCTTTCTGAAATTTAAATTGGGAAAGCCCCAGCTACACACCTGGCTGGCCCACCATGTAACCCGCCTACTGTGTTAAGATGCAGGAAGATAACTAGTCCCTCAGCATTCATTCACAGTACACGGAGTCCTTGAACTTTCTAGTTCCTTTGGGAGCCCGCAGGTGCTTGGCAAGGAGGCCCAAAGGACAACTTGGGAAGAAGAGGACCATTTGTGAAGGTGGTTTCAGGATGGGAGATCAGATTGTACTTCCCTGTAGTGCTTGGGAGGATTAAGGAACTGGGCAACTTTAGCCCATTAGTACAGGGGTCCTCAACCTTGGCAACTTTAAGACTTGTGGACTTCAACTCCCAGAATTCCTGAGCCAGCATGGCTCAGCTTGGAAACCTCTCCCTTTCCCCTCAGCATGGCTGGCTCAGGAATTCTGGGAGTTGAAGTCCACAAGTCTTAAAGTTGCCAATGTAATAATAATAATAATAATAATAATAATAACAACAACAACAACAACAACAACAAAACAACAACAACAACAACAACAACAACAACAACAACAATAACAATAATAATAATAATAATAATAATAATAATAATAATAATAATAATAATAATAATAATAATAATAATAGTAGTAGTAGTAAAGTTGGAAGGGACCTTGAAGGTCATCTAGTCCAACCCCCTGGAGTCCGTCCTTTGGGATATGGTAAAGCCTGTTTACCGACAGGTCAGAGAAGAATTTTTGAAGGTCACAACCTCGTAACACCGCTTCTGGAGGCAGGTGGTTCCATTGGTTAATTGTTCTCACTGTCAGGAAGTTTCTCCTTAGTTCTAGATTGCTTCTCTCCTTGATTAGTTTCCACCCGTTGCTTCTTGTCCTGCCTCCAGGCACTTTGGAAAATAGCTTGACTCCCTCTTCTTTATGGCAGCCCCTGAGATATTGGAAGACTGCTATCATGTCTCCCCTTGTCCTTCTCTTCATTAAACTAGACATACCCAATTCCAGCAGCCGTTCCTTATATGCTGACTCCTTATATGGAGACCCCTGCATTAGTAACAGCCTTGCTAAGATCTGTTCTTCTCAGTTTAGAGCCCTGGTAGCAGAGTGGTATTGCAGGCTAAATCTGCCGACCGCAAGCAGTTCGATTTTTACCACATCAAGGTTAACTCAGCCTTCCATCCTTTCGAGGTCAGTAAAATCAGGACCCAGATTGTTGGGGGCAATAGGCTGACGCTGTAAATTGGTTAGAGAAGGCTGTAAAGCACTATGAAGCGGTATATAAGTCTAAATGCTATTGCTGTTTCATGAGACTGCTTGGAGGAACCAAGGTCCTCGTTTCTCCCTGGAAAGCATTTAATTTACATCTGTCCACATGAATTTTATAACTCAATGCTGAAAAATTTCTCTGTTTCCATTATTATTTACTTAATTTACTTTGCTGGATCCTCCCCGCATTCAGAAATTAAATGACTGGGGCAGTTACAGAAGCTGTCCATTTCTCTGCAAATAGATAAAATAAATAGGTGCCTCTTCTTACTGGATTAACCCGTTTTCTGGGTTCACAGAACACAATAAATTATACACTGATTGAATGAACTGGATTGGCATAACACTATTGTACAATAAGCCAAACAATCATTAAAGTTAATGAAGTTTTACCTTGGGGGAAAGGCAGCTGGTAGATCTTTCAATATGTTAAATAAATAAATGATGATTAGGGGGCTGGAGGCTAAAACATACAAAGAACGGTTTCAGGAATAGGGTATGTCTAGTCTAGTGAAAAGAAGGAATGTGGGTGACATGATAGCAGTGTTTCAATATTTAAAGCTGGGGAGTCAACCTATTCTCCAATGTGCCCAAAGGCAGAATAAGAAGCAATGGATGGAACCTAATCAAGGAAAGAATCAACCTAGAATTAAGGAGAAATTTCCTGACAGTTAGAACAATTGATTAGTGGAACAACCTGCCTCCAGAAGTTGTGGATGCTTCAACAGTGGAGGTTTTCAAGGAAAGATTGGACAGCCATTTGTCTGAAATGGTTAGGATCTCTTGCTTGAGCAGGGGGTTGGACTAGAAGACCTCCAAGGTCCCTTCCAATGCAGTTATCCTGTTAAAATACTTATAGTTAAACTTGTGATATGAACTGGTTTGTCACAAAAGACAAGAAATTCTACTTGACCAGGCATGTCAAACTCGCGACGTCACGTGACGTCGCACGATGTATCGGAGCTTTTTCGCCATTGCCGGCAATGGGGTGGGCGCGACTCCGGTATGATGAAACCGGCCTGCGGGCCGGCAGTTTCACACCCCTGTACTTGACAATGAAAATTGAAAATGTTATCTCTTTATTGTAGCCAATATACTTCTTAAGCCGATTTTTCATAGTCGGAATAGATGAAAACTTGCTTTTTCCAGCAAAATTTAATTCAGAGAGAGAGAGAGAGAGAGAGACCAAAATGTCTGGAAATTCCTTTTATATATACCACCACAAATCAAACAAGATGTACAGTCACCATGTGCTTTACTGCAACTGTTTAACTGTAACAGGAAACAGGAAACTCCTCTTACGACAAAGGAACATAGAGTATGTACCATAGATCCAAACTTGTAAACATTGCCCTCTAGTGGCTGAATACTACTGTAGTTGTTGCACAGAAATACATTCGAACAATGAATTCCAACGAAAAATATCAAGATGGCAGCTATGGCCATGCATTTTAAACTCTCCAAAAGGAGAAAGGCTTTTTCATTGCACTGTTACAGCCAATTACTTTGGTCTTTTTCATTCTACTAAGATTTTTGGCAAAGATACCACATTCTATGGATCTCCAGTGCTTTTACATGGTCAAACAGGACTCCCAAATGCCTCTTTGATTTGGACAAAGACCATCAGTTTTTTTTTTTCATTGAAAAGAGGGTTGCTAAACACAAAAAGGAATGATTCTGGAATGGGTCACATTCGGACCGGATGCTGATCGAACACTTCAGATGGGAATGACTTTGCCATCTGACTTTGGGTTTTTTTTTACCTGATTCTCAAGGAAGCCTTGTGCCCCAGAAAAAGCCCACTTTGTGCAGGCAGAATTCCAGCTTTGAAACACAGAGGATAGGCAGAAGAGAGTTGGCTTTAAAAAGAAATGGGGGGAAAAGCTTACGGATTGATCCCGTCACTAGGTTGCAGGGATGTAATATCAAGGAATAAACAGTGCTCAGAATGGTAGAGGATCTCCTGCTTGATCACGGGGTTGGACTAGAAGACCTCCAAGGTCCCTTCCAACTCTGTTATTCTATGTTCTACTGCTCAGTCTCAAAATATCAAGGCTCCATATGCTCCTCAATTTACAATCATTCCTTTAACAACCTTTCAAAGTTGCAACAGCAATGAAAAAATGGAGTTATAAGCAGTCCTTGCACTTAGGACCATCCAAGTATCCCCATGATCATGTGACCAAAATTTGGGCGCTCGACAAATGGCACGTTTTTACGACGGTTGCAGCATCCCGGGGTCACATGATCAAAATCTGCGACCTTTCCAGCTGGCTTCTGAGAAGCAAAGTCAACGGGGGATGTTGAATTTACTTGCCAACTGCATGATCCACTTAACGGCTGCAATGGTTTGCTTAATCACAGTGGCAAAACAGGCCCTCCAACGAAAGATCCTCGACTTACGACCATGGTTGAGCCCAACATTTCTGTTGCTAAGTGAGACATTTGTCAAGTGAATTTTGCCCCATTGTACGACCTTCCTTGCCACAGTAGTTTAAAGGAATTGCTGCAATTATTAAGTTAGTAACACGGTCGTTAAGCGAATCTGTCTTCCCCCATTGACTTTACTTGTCAGAATTTCGCAAAAGGCAATCACACGACCCCGGGACACTGCCACCGCCATAACTATGAGTCAGTTACTAAGCGTCTGAATTTTGATCATGTGACCACGGGGATGCTGCAATGGTCGTAAGTGTGAAAAATGGTCACTTATTTCAATGTTGTAACTTCAAACGGTCATTAAATGAACTGTTGTAAGTTGAGGACTACCTGTATTATAAATAAAAATATAGGAAAGAAAAAGGAAAGAAACATATAAAGAAATGGCTCTCCCCTTCATCACAATAAATATAAACCACTTTTATAACTTATCACCTTCTCTTTAAATACAATAAATGATCTCTAATGACCATATCTCATCTGTTATCTATAAATAAATCGTCATTGTTCAGTCCCAGTCAGTAAAAGTCCACTAACAGATAACAGAGTTAGATAACAGCCAGAGACAGATCACGACATATCTCTTTCAACCTTGATCAAACAAACCAACTTTATACTCCTTCCCTTCATTTTCAATCCGTTCAAATAATGTCGTAGAACTTGAGTTCTTCTCATTTTTTTTTCTTCAGCCCTTCTCACAACGTTCTTCAAAACAAGCCCCTTTTGTAAGTCCGATACAGGAAAATTGCCAGCCTGGCTTCTGGATGAGGGACCACACCAGAATCAAAATCACGGGGTACAACTACTCGTTACACTTCCCGCCTGGCTTGGTTATACCTACCTGCGGACAACTAGCTTCAATGTTTTCCAAGATCCTTTCACCAAGGAAAGAGCTTTCTGCCTGGAGCTGCTTAGATAGACTTCATTGATGAGGACCACTTCATCTCCAGGTTGCAGTTGGATGTTCAACAAATCTGCTTTCCCTCCTTTTTCAATCTAGAACAGGACAGGTGGAGAGAAAAGAGACCAATTAGAGAGACGCTTTCAACATGCCTCTTGCTACCTACATCTTCTTCTCTCCTTGAAGAAAATAAAGACCTCGCTTACTAGCTGCAGAGGCATTCACAAGTTTCCCTTGGAAACCTACAAGTTGCTATAAGACAGGCAGTCCTCATCTTACGACCACAATTGAGCCCAAGATTTCTGTTGCTAAGCAAGACAATGGTTAAGTGAGTTTTGTCCCTTTCTTCCACAGGTGCTAAATGAATCACTGCAGTTGTCAACTTAGTAACACATTTGTTAAGTGAATTTGGCTTTCCCCACTGACTTTGCTTGTGAGACGGTCACGTGACACCCCTGGGACACGGCAACGGTCATAAATACGAGTCAGTTGGCAAGCCACTGAATTCTGATCACATGCCTGTGGAGATGCAGCAATCGTCATAAATCACTTTTTTCAGTGTTATTGTAACTTTGAATGGTCACTAAATAAACTGTTGTAAGTTGAGGACTATCTGTATCGGCTTCCTATCAAATCATACAAAATAATAATAATAATAATAATAATAATAATAATAATAATAATAATAATAATAATAATAATAATAATAATAATAATAATAATAATAATAATAAGAAGAAGAAGAAGAAGAAGAAGAAGAAGAAGAAGAAGAAGAAGAAGAAGAAGAAGAAGAAGAAGAAGAAGAAGAAGTTGGAAGGGATCTTGGAGGTCATCTAGTCCAACCCCCTGCTCAGGCAGGAAACCCTATACCATTTCGGACAAATGGCTGCCCAGTCTCTTCTTAAAAACTTCCAGTGTTGGAGCATTCACCACTTCTGGAGGCAGGTTGTTCCACTGGTTAATTGGAAACTTGATGTAGAAACTTGATGAGAACAACCTGAGGTAAACTCTAAAACGGTGTTTTTCAACCTTGGCCATTTTACGTTGGGTGGATTTCAACTCCCAGAATTCCCCAGCTAGCCTGGCTGGCTGGGGAATTCTGGGAGTTGAAGTCCACCCATCTTAAAATGGCCAAGGTTGGGAAACCCTGTTCTAAAGAGTAAAAAACATTGCATTATAATCCAAGTGCAAGGATTGTAAGTTCAAATCCTGATAAAGCATTGTGCATATGAATATATAAGGCCCAACCAATAGGGGCTTTTGGGATTTGATGGGTTCCATCAAGAACAAAACCAGTTGTGTCATATCTCAGGGCTCCCTACTGAACATAACCATTGCAATATGTATCGTAAAAATTCATGATGACTACACTTTTCCCACTTTGTGGACATATAGAGTACCTGAAAGGGAATGTAAATATATGGTGCAGAAAGGACTTTCTGAGCATTTAGAAATATGGTCATATCTGAAATCGTTTCAGATGAAAGGGGAAAAGTTTCAATCCAGCAGTTACAGCTGCCATTTTGACCCTTGCAAAGAACTCAGTGTCGACATATTCTCAGAAATGCACAATCCTTTTTTTAAAAAATATATACATTAACTTGTTTTATTGTTGTTCACTCTTTTTGTGTTTGTGGCTTGATATTCAGGGCTGGCCCAATATTAAGGCAATGGCCTTAATATTAGATAGACAACATCTTGATTGTTTTTTCCAGAATAGAATAGAATAGAATAGGAATGGGGTGGGGTGGGGTGGGGTGGAGTGGAGTGGAGTAGAATAGAATAGAATAGAATA
>NW_015388921.1:27942-35271 GCF_001527695.2 Protobothrops mucrosquamatus
AGAATAGAATAGAATAGAATAGAATAGAATAGAATAGAATAGAATAGAATAGCTTTATTGTCAGTTTAAATGTACATTAATACATTAGAGTGAGATTTCATTGCATACAGCTCTCAAAGGGTAACCATTTCCAATATACCCTGCATAAACATGACCAAAATATAACAAAAACAACAACAATAATAGATATATCCACATACACACACGTATATGACCCAGAGAAACAACACAGCGAATTGTGGGGTCCTTGGTGCTGTCTGAACCTGGTTGCTTTCTTGGCTTGCCACTTGTAGCAAACAGAGATCAAAGCCCACTCCCTTCTAGCACTGATGACATTACCTAGCTGGGTAATGAAACTCCTGCAAGAAACCCACCAAGCTCAGAGAGCACCAAGGACCCCACAGTTCAACCCTGCACTACAAATATTCTCTTTTAGCCCTTGGGGTTTTAACCGCGTTAACCAAAACTTAACTTGCTTCTTTTAGGTATGATGGACAACCAATATCATAGTAAAGTTCAGCAGTCAGCTTCTGCTTACAGAGCAGGAACAGGCCAGCATTTGGCCTTTTCCACCTGGTGTTGGGCCTGAACTGCTTTGCATAATTCTAGTTATTTACAGAAGGCTTCCTCCCCCTCCCACTCCCACTTATATGGTTCATTATTCAAATGAAGAAGTTGAAGAAATAAAGTTCCAGGGGGGAGGGGGGAAGAAGAGGAACGGTGGGTTCAGAAAAGTCCATGTATTTAATGAAGAAGGTGTACTTAATGCATCATATCCCATTGACGTGGATGAATTAGCCTCCAGAAGCGGTGAATGCTCCAACACTGGAAGTTTTTAAGAAGAAACTGGACAGCCATTTGTCCGAAATGGTATAGGGTTTCCTGCCTGAGCAGGGGGTTGGACTAGATGACCTCCAAGGTCCCTTCCAACTTTATCATCATCATTATTATTATTATTATTATTATTATTATTATTATTATTATTATTATTATTATTATTATTATTATTATTATTATTATTATCTATTTCTATCTACCCAGGAGTGTCAAGGAAATAAAGCCGCAGCTATTATTTCAAAGAGCTGGCCTCTGAAGAATGTTACCGGGTTAATTAGGCCAGCCCATGTTGGTTGGTCTATTTATCCAGCATTCTGGTGTGGTTTTTGTGTGTGTGTGTGTGTGTGCGTTTTTTTAAAAATGCATGTGTTGTTGGAAATGCACCTGGATGAAATATTTGCCTTTCAGGTGGGGCAGGAATCCTGTAAACAAGAGCAGAAACCAGAATCCTGTATGAAACACATTGTCATCAGCCAATAAAACGACGGAAAGATAAATATTGTACGTGTCTGTTTCTAAAGATAGGCGAGCGTAAAACCGAGAAGTAAGCAGCTTTCATGGCAACCTGAGATGTTGTAAGATATTACTAGAAGCAGGGGTCTTCAAACTTGGCCCTTTTATGGCTTGTGGACATCAACTCCCAGAATTCCTCAGCCAGGCACGTGTGCCTGGCTGAGGAATTCTGGGAGTTGAAGTCCACAAGCCATAAAAGGGCCAAGTTTGAAGACCCCTGGTCTAGAGTAATGTTTTTCAACCTTGGCCACTGTAAGCTGTGTGGACTTCAACTCCCAGAATTCCCCAGCCAGCGTAGCTCACGTGACCACGGGGATGCAGCACGGTCACACGTGAAAAGTGGTCATCGGTCACTTTTTTCAGTGCCATTATAAGTTGGAACAGTCACTAAACAAATGGTTGTAATTCGAGGACCACCTATAAAGAGAAGTCCAGTTGTAGGAAAAGCTTCTCTGTGTAGTCCTGGGGGCTTTCAAGTTCCTATATTTCATTTGGGGAATCTCAAAGCATGTAGAACGATTACAGGTAGTCCTTGAGTTACAACAGTTCATTTAGTGACTGTTCGAAGTTACAACCGAACTGAAAAAAAAATGACTTATAACTGTTTTTCACACTTAGGACCATTTGCAGCATCCGCACAGTCATTACATTAAAATTCAGGCACTTGGCAACTGGCATATATTTATGATGGTTGCAGTGTCCCAGGATCATGTGTACCCTTTTTACGACCTTGCTGGCTGGGGAATTCTGGGAATTGAAGTCCACCCATCTTAAAATTGCCAAGGTTGAAAAACACTTCGTTTAGAGCTTACCTCTGGTTTTTCTCTGCACTGTAATTGCCTCAAGTTTCCTTTAATTTTGTATGATTTGATAGGAAGTCTATAAAGGTAATCCTAATAATAACAATAACAACAACAACAACAATAATAATAGTAAAGTTGGAAGGGACCTTGGAGGTCATCTAGTCCAACCCCCTGCTCAGGCAGGAAACCCTATACCATTTTGGACAAATGGCTGTCCAGTCTCTTCTTAAAAACTTCCAGTGTTGGAGCATTCACTGCTTCTGGAGGCAGGTTGTTCCACTGGTTAATTGTTCTCACTGTCAGGAAGTTTCTCCTTAGTTCTAGGTTGCTTCTCTCCTTGCTTAGTTTCCATCCGTTGCTTCTTGTCCTGCCTTCAGGTGCTTTGGAGAATAGCTTGACTCCCTCTTCTTTATGGAAGCCCCTGAGATATTGGAAGACTGCTATCATGTCCCCCCTCATCCTTCTCTTCATTAAACTAGACATACCCAATTCCAGCAGCCTTTCCTTATATGCTTTAGCCTCCAGCCCCCTAATCATCTTTGTTACTCTTCTCTGTACTCTTTCCAGAGTCTCAACATCTTTTTTACATCGTGGTGACCAAAACTGGATGCAGTATTCCAAGTGTGGCCTTACCAAGGCATTGTAAAGTGATATTAATACTTCACGTGATCTTGATTCTATCCCTCTGTTAATGCAGCCTAGCACTGTGTTGGGTTTTTTGGCAACTGCAGCACACGGCTGGCTCATATCTAAGTGATCGTCCACTAGGACTCCGAGATCCCTCTCACAGTTGCTACTGTTGAGCAAGCAACAGTTGACTTACAACAGTTCATTTAGTGACCGTTCAAAGTTACAATGGCATTGAAAAAAGGGACTTATGACCGTTTTTTCACACTGATGACTGTTGCAGCATCCCCGTGGTCATGTGATCAGAATTCAGTTGTCTGTCAACTAGCATGTTTTTGTGGCGGTTACAGTATCCTGGAGTCACGTCCTCAGCTTTTGTGACCTTCTGACAAGCAGTGTCAATGGGGAAGCCTGATTCAGCTAACAACCATGTTGCTAACTTATCAATGGCAGTGATTCACTTAACAACGGTGGCCATTAAGGTAAAAACGGGGTAACATTCAGTTATCGAATATCTCACTGGAGCACCAGAAATTTTGGGCTCAGTTGTGATCCTAAGTTGGTAAAAAAAATGTTCAGCACTGAAATTATCCTTTCGAAATATGAAGTCTGTGGAATGCCAAGCTGGTAAATGCAGTGTGCCCAGAGGGAGGCCACTTAAAAGAGACACTCAAAGCAATCAGGACATGATGTTCTGGAAAATGTCCAGAGCTTGTTGAGCAGAACAAGCACCAGCTGTAAGACTGTTCAGAGGGCTAAAGCATCAGTTTGCCTTCCAATGGAGCTTTGAATATGCCACGTCATCATTGTGCATTGTTAATGTGTATGTACATAGCATGTTTATATGTGTGTTCTGTAGGTGTACACTTTTGAGAGCAGGCAACAGAATTTCATTTTTAATGTGTGCCAGCGTGCCCACAGTAAAAAAGGACAATAAAGGTTTATCTTGTCTTACCTTACCTTACCTTACCTTACCTTACCTTACCTTATCCTATCCTATCCTATCCTATCCTATCCTATCCTATCTTATCTTATCTTATCCTATCCTATCCTATCCTATCCTATCCTATCCTATCCTATCCTATCCTAAAGTAATGAGTGGAACATCTGTACCCAACTCATCATCCAGCGTTCTATACCAGTGATGGCGAACCTTTTAGAGACCGAGTGCCCAAACTGCAACCAAAAATCCACTTATGCATCGTCGGGTGCCGGGTGGGTGTGGCCCGTTGGGTGGGTGTGGCCCATTGGGTGGGCGTGGCTGCGGTGGTAAAGGCAGACTGGGTGGGACTAAAAAGTTCAATCAATCAATTCCAACTTTGCAAGATCTTTTTTTTTCCCATGAGAAGTTGAAATTGACTGATTAATTGAACCTTTTTTTTTTTTGCACATGGCGGCGGAGGCCTAAAGCGAAAAGGTTTTATAAAACTCAGCTGAAGGCCTAGGAGTGGGGCGACGGTGGGCGTGCCCACAGAGAGGGCTCTGAGTGCCGCCTCTGGCACCCGTGTCATAGGTTCGCCACCACTGTTCTATACTGATAGTCCTTGACTTATTACGACCACAATTGAGCCCCAAATTTCCGTTGCTAAGCGAGATAGCTGTTAAGTGAGTTTTGCCCCATCTTACAATCTTTCTTGCTACTGTTGTTAAGTGAATCACTGCCATTGTTAAGTTAGTCACACGGTCGTTAAGTGAATCTGGATTGCCCATTGGCTTTGCTGGTCAGAAGGTGTCAAAAGATGAGCACGTGACCCCAGGAGGCTTCCACCGTCATAAATACGAGCCAGTTGTGCCATGGGTCTGAATTTTGATCACATGACCACCGGGAGGCTGCAGGAGTTGTAAGTGTGAAAAGTGGTCAGAAAGTCACTTTTTTCAATGGCGTTGTAACTTTGAACTGTCGCTAAATGAATGGCCGTAAGTCGAGGACCACCTGTAATCTTATCCCACACAGGCAGGAAAATTCAGGAAAGAAAAACAGGGCGCTTAATTCGCATTACCATAAGAGAGTGGGCAGCCGGACAGCCACGGCAGGTGCTCCAAAATTCAAGATGGCATCTGCTACCTTGAGGTCAAAGCTTCACCTGATTTTTAGGTTGTGTGTCACACAGATAACACACATAAAAATCCAGTAGAGCCCCCATCGCACCTTTGGGTCCACATCATTTTCTCTTCTGGCCATAACCCCATCCATTTTGACATTCATTTTGTGAGCATACATGTGGCGTGCCGTGCATAACAGATATGGAGCTTCAATTACATGTTCTCATCTAACATCCTGATATTTGGATCTATCCAGGGGTGGGATTCAGCCAGTTTGCACCAGTTCGGCAGAACCGGTAGCTATTTTTTTGTTGCCCAGGCCCAGAACGGACTTCTGGAAGTGGCATCCACACAGAGAACCGGTTGTTCACCTATTTGAATCCCACCACTGGATCTATCTTTATCTTTATCTTTATCTTCTCATCTATCGTTTATCATCTATCATCTATTATATCTGTCTATCCAGTGGTGGGATTCAGCCAGTTCACATCACTTTGGCAGAACCGGTAGCTAATTTTTTGTTGCCCATGCCCAGAACCGACTTCCGGAAGTGGCATCCACACAGAGAACTGGTTGTTCACATATTTGAATCCCACCATTGGATCTATCTATCTATCTATCTATCTATCTATCTATCTATCTATCTATCTATCTATCTATCTATCTATCTATCTATCTATCTATCTATCTATCTATCTATCTATCTATCTTTATCTTTATCTTTATCTTTATCTTTATCTTTATCTTTATCTTTATCATCTATTATATCTATCTCCCCAGTGGTGGGATTCAGCCAGTTCGCACCAGTTCAGTAGAACCGGTAGCTAATGTTTTGTTGCCCAGGCCCAGAATGGACTCCCGGAAGCGGCATCCACACAGAGAACCGGTTGTTCACCTATTTGAATCCCACCACTTGGTCTCCCCAACTCTCTGCAGACACCCCTGTTTTTGGCCCGTGCAAACCCCTGTTTATCAGTGCTGAGCGCCCTTCCCAGAACAAGGCATTTGAGTCTGAAAAGACGCCTGGCCCTTGAGCCTGATTTTATTTCTGTTTCCTTGAACGCTTCAACAAAGAAAGCGAAAGATACGAACGTTATTTTTCTGCTGTGTTTGAGAAGCAAACACCGAGGGCGAGCCTGGGTTTTCATTACCTTTACAATGGCCTGTTAGTGACCCAGGAGTTACACTCTGTAAACAACCAAAGGCAGCGTAATCAGATCTTGCACCCAGCGATCATGGATCTGGCTGTACTTTTGATCGGACTGCCATACAAATCACATTGGGCAACTCTTCCATCTGGAGAAGAGGAATATTTCAAGGGGATTCGTGATCACCACTACTATTTGTTACTGCACTGTTTCCTCTGTCAACAATAGTGAATAACTCAGGCCATGGCTATCAAACATCAAAAACATCTGCCAGACTATCCCACCTCCTTTACATGGATGATCGGAAGCTGTATGGAAAAACATCATCTGAAATAGAATCGCTGCTCAACACTGTCCGTATATATAGCCAAGATATTGCAATGGAGTTTGGCTTGGACAAGTGTGCCACACTATTATCAAACAAGGAAAAATAGTGAAAACTGGAGGAATCAAGATGCCCCACAAAAATAACATTAAGAGTCTGGATGAGAAAGATTACTACAAATACTTGGGTATCCTTCAAGCTGACAACATACAGCACACTGAAGTAAAAAAAAAAGATTAGAGGTGAATATATCAAGAGAGTGAAGAAGATCTTAAAATCCAAACTCAATGGAGGAAATACCATGAAGGCAATCAACACCTGGGCAATTCCAGTCATTAGATACATAGCTGGAATAGTGGACTGGACTCAAGCAGAACTAAAAGCAATGGATAGGAAGACCAGAAAAATAATGACAATGAATCATGCCCTTCATCCACGCAGTGACATTGACAGACTCTATCTACCAAGGCAAATAGGTGGGCGTGGAATGCTGCAAGTACATCAGATGGTTGAAGAAGAAAAAATGGCTTTGGAAGAATATCTGAAGGACAATGATGAAGATGCTCTGAAATTAGTATATCAGGAAGGCTTACTGACTACTGGAGAGACCAAACTGGCCTACAAGAAAGACCAAATGAAGAACAGAATAGAGGCATGGGAAGGCAAAGCACTACATGGCCAGTACATTAAAAAAAATAGCTGGGAAAGCAGATAATAACAAGACCTGGCAATGGCTAAGAGCAGGAAAATTGAAGAAAGAGACCGAGGGACTAATTCTGGCTGCACAAGACCAAGCCTTAAGGACAAATGCATATAAAGTCAAAATTGAGAAGGCAGCAACAGACAGTAAGTGCCGCCTATGCAAAGAAGCTGAAGAAACAGTGGACCACCTGGTAAGCTGCTGCAAGAAGATTGCACAGACTGACTACAAGCAGCGGCATGACAAAGTAGCAACAATGGTGCATTGGAAGATCTGCAAGAAATATCATTTGCCTGTAAGCAAGAACTGGTGGGATCATAAAATAGAGAAAGT
>NW_015388921.1:35593-48891 GCF_001527695.2 Protobothrops mucrosquamatus
CTGTAAGCAAGAACTGGTGGGATCATAAAATAGAGAAAGTCATAGAAAATGATAAAATTAAACTGCTCTGGGACTTCAGAATTCAAACAGACAAGCACCTGCAACATAACACCCCGGACTTAACAATTGTCGATAAGAAAGACAAAAAAGTCTGGATAGTGGACGTGGCAGTGCCTGGAGACAGCAGAATAGACGAGAACGAACTGGAGAAGATAGCAAAATACAAAGACCTACAAAGAGAAATAGAAAGACTGTGGCAAAAGCAAGCAAAAGTAGTACCAATAGTAATAAGCGCCTTGGGTGCAATCCCAAAACAACTGGAGCACCACTTGAACCCCATTGGCATTGACAAATTCGCCATTAGTCAATTGCAAAAGGTGGCCTTACTAGGAACGGCTTCCATCCTGTGACGATACCGGTAATACCATCAAACATCCACATCTGCCTATCCCAGGTCCTTGGTAAGGACTCGATAGGTAGACAAAAATGCCAAATCCAGTCTGAACATCTGGGTGACTGTGTGATGATTAATAATAATAATAATAATAATAATAATAATAATAATAATAATAATAATAATAATAATAATAATAATAATAATAATAATAATAATATAATTTGGAAGGGACCTTGGATGTCATCTAGTCCAACACCCTGCTCAGGCAGGAAACCCTATACCAGGGGTGTCAAACTGCCGGACCGCACCCACCCCATTGCCGGCAATGGCAAAACCAGCCTGATACGTTGCGCGATGTCACATGATGTTGCGAGTTTGACATATCTGCCCTATACCATTTCAGACAAATGGCTGTCCAGTCTCTTCTTAAAAACTTCCAGTGTTGGAGCATTCACAGCTTCTGGAGGCAGGTTGTTCCACTGGTTAATTGTGGATGATACAAGGTCTCCCTCCTTGAGCAGGGGGTTGGACTAGAACAGGGCTTTTCAACCAGTGGTACGGGTACCACCTGTGGTACATTGGCACCTGGCAGGTGGTACGCAACCATCCTAGAAAAGTGGTAGCGGGGGAGGGGAATGAGCTGAACCGGTGGCAGCACCGCACAAGCCTGAGCGAGAGACGGCTGGAGCTGCAGGGCTGTCAGGGCTCAGTGGAAGCGCCAGGATCAGTGCTTCTTTCCAGCTGATCGGCGCTTCTTCGGGGCTGTCAGAGCTCAGTGGAAGCACCAGGATCAGCGCCAGGCTCCAGCTGGAGCTCGGCGCTGATCCTGGCGCTTCTGCTGAGCCCAGAAGAAGCGCCGATCAGCTGGAATGTTGCAGCATCTCCAGGGTCTTGTGATTTACATTCAGATGCTTGACAACTGATTCATATTTATGACGGTCACAGTGTCCCAGGATCATGTGAAGTGACCAAAACCTGCTGCAACCACCCAGCAGATGGGGGGGGGGGAATAAAAACCAAACATACCCCCATTCCCACTGCCAATCCTCAACAGAAATGCTCACAACAATGGAAACCTCGGACAGGAGGAAGAGCGCTGCCGGGTGGGCAGGCAGGTGTCTTGCTCGGCTGTGGCTTGGGGGGCACTTTTTTCAGTGCCATTGTGACTTGGAACAGTCACTAAGCGAACTGTTATAAGTCGAGGACTACCTGTACTTTATCACTTTTTTCCTTTTTTTTTTTTTTTTTGGTCATCAAATTTTTGACATCTTGCTAGGCGACTGGTGGTACTCAGATGTTGCCATATCCTAAAAGTGGTACAATGGGTGGAAAAGGTGGAAAAGCCCTGGATTAAAAGACCTCCAGGGTCTCTTCCAGGCCTAGGATTCTATGAAGTGAGAATGCCTGGCCCAGGGTTGCAAACTACCACCCGAAAGTCTGCCTTTAAAGAGCTGCCTTTGGAGAACCGATCCCCTTCTTGCTGAGAGAAGGGGCAGGGGCCATGTAGAAAGAATGCAAACAAAAGAAATGAAGTACCAGGGCCTCCATTTAGAACAGGACAGCCAATGGGAGAGCAACAGCCCAGTAAAAGCTGCTGGATGGCAGAGGTCATGCCTGGCCTTCTCAGTCCAAATGTGAGCCGTGGAGAGGGTGGCTGCCTGTAATGTTATTGCTTGTTTGAGGACTGCATTTTATGAGCCGGTGCACGTGTCCTTGGACCGGCCATGGAAAGTCCCACCTCGTGAAACCGGGGGAGGCGGGTGACCTTATTAAGCAGCAGAGATTTCTTCAAGAAATGCAAGGAGCTGCTTATAGACAGTATAGTGAAATATGGCCACTGTTTATTGAAGATGTTGTGTAAAATGTTTGTATGCTCCTTCCTTCCTTCCTCCCTCCCCCCTCACTTCCTTCCTTCCTTCCTTCCTTCGTCCCTTCCTTCCTTCTCATACAACCTTCCTTCCTTCCTTCTTTTTTTATACAACCTTCCTTCCTTTTTTCATATACAACCTTCCCTCCTTCTTTTCTTCCTTCTTTCCTTCTTTTTTCATACAACCTTCCTTCCTTTTTTCATACAACCTTCCTTCCTTCTTTTTTCATACGACCTTCCTTCCTTTCCTTCCTTCCCTCCCTCCCTTCCTTCTCATACAGTGTTCATTATTTCCTTTTTTATACAACATTCCTTCCTTCCTTTTTTCCTTCCTTCCTTCCCTCCCTCCCTCCCTTCCTTCTCATACAATGTTCATTATTTCCTTTTTTATACAACTTTCCTTCCTTCTTTCCTTTTTTATACAACTTTCCTTCCTTCCTTCCCTCCTTCTTTCCTTCCTCCCTTCCTTCCTCTTCCTCTTCCTCTTTCTTTCTTTCTTTCTTTCTTTCTTTCTTTCTTTCTTTCTTTCTTTCTTTCTTTCTTTCTCTTTCTGTCTGTCTATCTATCTATCTATCTATCTATCTATCTATCTATCTATCTATCTATCTATCTATAATCTATTTCTATTTCTATTATTTCTATTTCTATTTCATTCTCTTTTCCTTTAAGTAAATGCACCAGAAACAGACAGAAAAAAAGAAAAGCGTAAAATGCATCCAATAATAAGCCCAGGAAAAGGTCTCTGCGCATAGCATTTTAGCCCAGCAGCATCTCAGGAGGTCAAGAGGGCATGCCCCATTCAGTCCAGCTGTCAAACTAGATAGCAGAAAGTTTAGANCAAGCTGGTAAATGCAGTGTGCCCAGAGGGAGGCCACTTAAAAGAGACACTCAAAGCAATCAGGACATGATGTTCTGGAAAATGTCCAGAGCTTGTTGAGCAGAACAAGCACCAGCTGTAAGACTGTTCAGAGGGCTAAAGCATCAGTTTGCCTTCCAATGGAGCTTTGAATATGCCACGTCATCATTGTGCATTGTTAGTGTGTATGTACATAGCATGTTTATATGTGTGTTCTGTAGGTGTACACTTTTGAGAGCAGGCAACAGAATTTCATTTTTAATGTGTGCCAGTGTGCCCACAGTAAAAAATGACAATAAAGGTTTATCTTGTCTTACCTTACCTTACCTTACCTTACCTTTCCTTTCCTTACCCTATCGGATAGGATAGGATAGGATAGGATAGGGCCTATCCTATCCTATCCTATCCTATCCTATCCTATCCTATCCTATCCTATCTTATCTTATCTTATCTTATCCTATCCTATCCTATCCTATCCTATCCTATCCTAAAGCAATGGTTCTCAACCTGTGGGTCGGGACCCCATTTGGGGTCGATCGACCATTTCATGGGGGTCGCCAAGCAAGGCTGTCCGCCATTTTTTTTGTCCGCCATTTTTTTTGTCCACCATTTTTCCCCCCTTTTCCGGCGGGTGCCTTACCTCCCTTGGGCTGGGCCAGCTGGTGGTCGGCCTGCTCCGTCTCTGCCACTTGCCAGCTACGCCTTGGCCGGCGCAGGGGGCGGAACCACGCATGCGCAGCGCTCCCGGGCAGGGAAAGTCCTCGACTTACGACCGGTTGGGTAGTTCTCAACTTACGACCGGTTTAGTCCTCGACGTACAACCGGTTTAGTCCTCGACTTACGACCGGCTGGGGTCGTGGCATTAAAAAGGTTGAGAACCACTGTCCTAAAGTAATGAGTGGAACATCTGTACCCAACTCACCATCCAGCCTTCTATACCAGTGATGGCGAACCTTTTAGAGACCGAGTGCCCAAACTGCAACACAAAATCCACTTATGCATTGTCGGGTGCCAGTGGGTGTGGCCTGTTGGGTGGGTGTGGCCCATTGGGTGGGCGTGGCTGTGGTGGTAACGGCAGACTGGGTGGGTCTAAAAAGTTCAATCAATCAATTCCAGCTTTGCAAGATCTTTTTTTTTCCCACGAGAAGTTGAAATTGACTGATTGATTGAACCTTTTTTTTTTTTTGCACACAGTGGCGGAGGCCTAAAGCGAAAAGGTTTTATAAAACTCAGCTGAAGGCCTAGGAGTGGGGCGACGGTGGGCGTGCCCACAGAGAGGGCTCTGAGTGCCGCCTCTGGCACCCGTGTCATAGGTTCGCCACCACTGTTCTATACTGATAGTCCTTGACTTATTACGACCACAATTGAGCCCCAAATTTCCGTTGCTAAGCGAGATAGCTGTTAAGTGAGTTTTGCCCCATCTTACAATCTTTCTTGCTACCGTTGTTAAGTGAATCACTGCCATTGTTAAGTTAGTCACATGGTCGTTAAGTGAATCTGGATTGCCCATTGGCTATGCTGGTCAGAAGGTGTCAAAAGATGAGCACGTGACCCCAGGAGGCTTCCACCGTCATAAATACGAGCCAGTTGTGCCATGGGTCTGAATTTTGATCACATGACCACCGGGAGGCTGCAGGAGTTGTAAGTGTGAAAAGTGGTCAGAAAGTCACTTTTTTCAGTGGCGTTGTAACTTTGATCTGTCGCTAAATGAATGGCCGTAAGTCAAGGACCACCTGTAATGTTAACCCACACAGGCAGGAAAGTTCAGGAAAGAAAAACAGGGTGCTTAATTTGCATTACCATAAGAGAGTGGGCAGCCGGGCAGCCATGGCAGGTGCTCCAAAATTCAAGATGGCATCTGCTACCTTGAGGTCAAAGCTCCACCTGATTTTTAGGTTGTGTGTCACACAGATAACACACATAAAAATCCAGTAGAGCCCCCATCGCACCTTTGGGTCCACCTCATTTTCTCTTCTGGCCATAACCCCACCCATTTTGACATTCATTTTGTGGGCATACGTGTGACGTGCCATGCATAACAGATATGGAGCTTCAATTACATGTTCTCATCTGCCATCCTGATATTTGGATCTATCCAGGGGTGGGATTCAGCCGGTTTGCACCAGTTCGGCAGAACCAGTAGCTAATTTTTTGTTCCCAGGCCCAGAACGGACTTCCGGAAGTGGCATCCATACAGAGAACCGGTTGTTCACATATTTGAATCCCACCACTGGATCTATCTATCTATCTTTCTCTTTCTCTTTCTCTCATCTATCATCTATTATATCTGTCAATCCAGTGGTGGGATTTAGCCAGTTCACACCACTTTGGCAGAACCGGTAGCTAATTTTTTGTTGGCCATGCCCAGAACTGACTTCCGGAAGTGGCATCCACACAGAGAACCAGTTGTTCACATATTTGAATCCCACCACTGGCTCTATCTATCTATCTATCTATCTATCTATCTATCTATCTATCTATCTATCTATCTATCTATCTATCTATCTATCTATCTATCTATCTATCTATCTATCTATCTATCTATCTATTTATCTTTATCTTTATCTTTATCTTTATCTTTATCTTTATCTTTATCTTTATCTTTATCATCTTTATCTTTATATCATTTATTGTTTATCATCTATTATATCTATCTCCCCAGTGGTGGGATTCAGCCAGTTCGCACCAGTTCGGCAGAACCAGTAGCTAATTTTTTGTTCCCAGGCCCAGAACGGACTTCCGGAAGTGGCATCCATACAGAGAACCGGTTGTTCACATATTTGAATCCCACCACTGGATCTATCTATCTATCTTTCTCTTTCTCTCATCTATCATCTATTATATCTGTCAATCCAGTGGTGGGATTCAGCCAGTTCACACCACTTTGGCAGAACCGGTAACTAATTTTTTGTTGCCCATGCCCAGAACTGACTTCCGGAAGTGGCATCCACACAGAGAACCGGTTGTTCACCTATTTGAATCCCACCACTGGGTCTCCCCAACTCTCTGCAGACACCCCTGTTTTTGGCCCGTGCAAACCCCTGTTTATCGGTGCTGAGCGCCCTTCCCAGAACAAGGCATTTGAGTCTGAAAAGACGCCTGGCCCTTGAGCCTGATTTTATTTCTGTTTCCTTGAACGCTTCAACAAAGAAAGCGAAAGATACGAACGTTATTTTTCTGCTGTGTTTGAGAAGCAAACACCGAGGGCGAGCCTGGGTTTTCATTACCTTTACAATGGCCTGTTAGTGACCCAGGAGTTACACTCTGTAAACAACCAAAGGCAGCGTAATCAGATCTTGCACCCAGCGATCACGGATCTGGCTGTACTTTTGATCGGACTGCCATACAAATCACATTGGGCAACTCTTCCATCTGGAGAAGAGGAATATTTCAAGGAGATTCGTTATCACCACTACTATTTGTTATTGCACTGTTTCTTCTGTCAACAATACTGAATAACTCAGGACATGGCTATCAAACATCAAAAACATCTGCCAGACTATCCCACCTCCTTTACATGGATGATCTGAAGCTGTATGGAAAAACATCATCTGAAATAGAATCGCTGCTCAACACTGTCTGTATATATAGCCAAGATATTGCAATGGAGTTTGGCTTGGACAAATGTGCCACACTTACTATCAAACAAGGAAAAATAGTGAAAACTGGAGGAATCAAGATGCCCCATGAAAATAACATTAAGAGTCTGGATGAGGAAGATTACTACAAATACTTGGGTATCCTTCAAGCTGACAACATCAAGCACACTGAAGTAAAAAAAAAAAAAGATTAGAGGTGAATACATCAAGAGACTGAAGATCTTAAAGTCCAAACTCAAGGGAGGAAATACCATGAAGGCAATCAACACCTGGGCAATTCCAGTCATTAGATACACAGCTGGAATAGTGGACTGGACTCAAGCAAAACTAAAAGCAATGGATAGGAAGACCAGAAAAATAATGACAATGAATCATGCCCTTCATCCACGCAGTGACATTGACAGACTCTATCTACCAAGGCAAATAGGTGGGCGTGGAATGCTGCAAGTACATCAGGTGGTTGAAGAAGAAGAAATGGCTTTGGAAGAATATCTGAAGGACAATGATGAAGATGCTCTGAAATTAGTATATCAGGAAGGCTTACTGACTACTGGAGAGACCAAACTGGCCTACAAGAAAGACCAAATGAAGAACAGAATAGAGGCATGGGAACACAAAGCACTACATGGCCAGTACATTAAAAAAAAAATAGCTGGGAAAGCAGATAATAACAAGACCTGGCAATGGCTAAGAGCAGGAAAATTGAAGAAAGAGACCGAGGGACTAATTCTGGCTGCAGAAGACCAAGCCTTAAGGACAAATGCATACAAAGTCAAAATTGAGAAGACAGCAACAGACAGTAAGTGCTGCCTATGCAAACACACTGAAGAAACAGTGGACCACCTGGTAAGCTGCTGCAAGAAGATCGCACAGACTGACTACAAGCAGCGGCATGACAAAGTAGCAACAATGGTGCATTGGAAGATCTGCAACAAATATCATTTGCCTGTAAGCAAGAACTGGTGGGATCATAAAATAGAGAAAGTCATAGAAAATGATAAAATTAAACTGCTCTGGGACTTCAGAATTCAAACAGACAAGCACCTGCAACATAACACCCCGGACTTAACAATTGTCGATAAGAAAGACAAAAAAGTCTGGATAGTGGATGTGGCAGTGCCTGGAGTCGGCAGAATAGGCGAGAAAGAACTGGAGAAGATAACAAAATACAAAGACCTACAAATAGAAATAGAAAGACTGTGACAAAGGCAAGCAAGGGTAGTACCAATAGTAATAGGCGCCTTGGGTGCAATCCCAAAACAACTGGAGCACCACTTGAACACCACTGACATTGACAAATTCGCCATTAGTCAATTGCAAAAGGCGGCCTTACTAGGAACGGCTTCCATCCTGCGACGATATGTGTAATACCATCAAACATCCACATCTGCCTATCCCAGGTCCTTGGGAAGGACTCGATAGATAAAAATGCCAAATCCAGTCTGAACATCTGGCTGACTGTGCGATGATTAATAATAATAATAATAATAATAATAATAATAATAATAATAATAATAATAATAATAATAATAATAATAATAATAATAATAATAATAATATAATTTGGAAGGGATCTTGGAGGTCATCTAGTCCAACCCCCTGCTCAGGCAGGAAACCCTATACCAGGGGTGTCAAACTGCCGGCCTGCACCCACCCCATTGCCGGCAATGACAAAACCGGCCCGATATGTTGCGTGACGTCACGTGACGTCGTGAGTTTGACATGTCTGCCCTATACCAGTTCAGACAAATGGTTGTCCAGTCTCTTCTTAAAAACTTCCAGTGTTGGAGCATTCACCGCTTCTGGAGGCAGGTTGTTCCACTGGTTAATTGTTCTAACTGTCAGGAAGTTTCTCCTTAGTTCTAGATTGCTTCTCTCTTTGGTTAGTTTCCATCTGTTGCTTCTTGTCCTGCCTTCAGGCGCTTTGGAGAGAGTATTGGCCAACTACAGCTGGAGATGGGCGCTGATCCTGGCCCTTCTGCTGAGCCCTGAAGAAGCGCTGATCAGCTGGAATGTTGCAGCCTCTCCAGGGTCTTGTGATTTACATTCAGATGCTTGGCAACTGATTCATATTTATGACGGTCACAGTGTCCCAGGGTCATGTGAAGTGACCAAAACCTGCTGCAACCACCCAGCAGACGGGGGGAATAAAAACCAAACACCCCCCATCCCACCCCCACTGCCAATCCTCAACAGAAATGCTCACAACAATGGAAGCCTCGGACAGGTGGAAGAGCGCGGCCAGGCGGGCAGGCAGGTGTCTTGCTCGGCTGTGGCTTGGGGGGCACTTTTTTCAGTGCCATTGTAACTTGGAACAGTCACTAAGCGAACTGTTGTAAGTCGAGGACTACCTGTACTTTATCACTTTTTTCCTTTTTTGGGGGGGGTCATCAAATTTTTGACACCTTGCTAGGTGACTGGTGGTACTCGGATGTTGCCATATCCTAAAAGTGGTACAATGGGTGGAAAAGGTGGAAAAGCCCTGGATTAGAAGACCTTCAGGGTCTCTTCCAGGCCTAGGATTCTATGAAGTGAGAATGCCTGGCCCAGGGTTGCAAACTACCACCCGAAAGTCTGCCTTTAAAGAGCTGCCTTTGGAGAACCGATCCCCTTCTTGCTGAGAAAAGGGGCAGGGGCCATGTAGAAAGAATGCAAACAAAAGAAATGAAGTACCAGGGCCTCCATTTAGAACAGGACAGCCAATGGAAGAGCAACAGCCCAGTAAAAGCTGCTGGATGGCAGAGGTCATGCCTGGCCTTCTCAGTCCAAATGTGAGCCGTGGAGGTGGTGGCTGCCTGTAATGTTATTGCTTGTTTGAGGACTGCATTTTATGAGCCGGTGCACGTGTCCTTGGACCGGCCATGGAAAGTCCCACCTCGTGAAACCGGGGGAGGCGGGTGACCTTATTAAGCAGCAGAGATTTCTTCAAGAAATGCAAGGAGCTGCTTATAGACAGTATAGTGAAATATGGCCACTGTTTATTGAAGATGTTGTGTAAAATGTTTGTATGCTCCTTCCTTCCTTCCTCCCTCCTTCCCCCCTCACTTCCTTCCTTCCTTCCTTGCTTCGTCCCTTCCTTCCTTCTCATACAACCTTCCTTCCTTCCTTCTTTTTTTATACAACCTTCCTTCCTTTTTTCATATACAACCTTCCTTCCTTCTTTTCTTCCTTCTTTCCTTCTTTTTTTCATACAACCTTCCTTCCTTTTTTCATACAACCTTCCTTCCTTCTTTTTTCATACGACCTTCCTTCCTTCCTTTCCTTCCTTCCCTCCCTCCCTCCCTTCCTTCTCATACAATGTTCATTATTTCCTTTTTTATACAACTTTCCTTCCTTCTTTCCTTTTTTATACAACTTTCCTTCCTTCCTTCCCTCCTTCTTTCCTTCCTCCCTTCCTTCCTTCCTCTTCCTCTTCCTCTTTCTTTCTTTCTTTCTTTCTTTCTTTCTCTTTCTGTCTGTCTATCTATCTATCTATCTATCTATCTATCTATCTATCTATCTATCTATCTATCTATCTATCTATCTATAATCTATTTCTATTTCTATTATTTCTATTATTCCTATTTCTATTTCATTCTCTTTTCCTTTAAGTAAATGCACCAGAAACAGACAGAAAAAAAGAAAAGCGTAAAATGCATCCAATAATAAGCCCAGGAAAAGGTCTCTGCGCATAGCATTTTAGCCCAGCAGCATCTCAGGAGGTCAAGAGGGCATGCCCCATTCAGTCCAGCTGTCAAACTAGATAGCAGAAAGTTTAGACAATGCAAACACAACAGTGAAACATCCCCGATTGCTCTCTGGTTCATTTACCAAGCATCTTAACTTCCAGATGGTGAAACACAAAACTTCCAACAGCAGAAAGTCTGAAACAAGCAGACACTAATGGAGGGCATGTCGACCTCCATTTGGTCCTGCAGGATTTGTTTTCATACTGGAGCACGAGAAACTAGTTTTTATTATTGTCACACTATTGTATAGCTGTCCTGAGACTGGCAACAGCTGTCTGGGACAGAGAATTTTCCCATCTAATGAGAAATGCCAAATCCCGAAATGTTTGCATGCAAAGAATACACTTTACTTATTAGCTAGGCTTTATTTGTTAACCTGCACTTACTTACCAAATTGTAAAAGCAGAACAGGAAAAAAAAAATCTAAATTGCATAATTGCTATTGTGCAATCTCCTGGACACGTTTCATAAAAATGATTAGAGCCACCATTCCCAAATTGTGTCCCGTCATGTCCTAGGAATCTATGGAATATTTTAAATTTTCAAGGGAAGCACAGTGGTACTTGATATTTGTCAGACACTATGTCACTACTAGCTTGAGGTAGTTCAGTTTTGATCTAGGGCAGTGGTGGCGAACCTATGGCACGGGTGCCAGAGGCGGCACTCAGAGCCCTCTCTGTGGGCACGCGCGTCGTCGCCCCAGTCCTAGGCCTTCAGCTGGGTTTTATAAAACCTTTTCGCTTTAGGCCTCCGCCACCGTGCGCAAAAAAAAAAAAAAGGTTCAATCAATCAGTCAATTTCAACTTCTCGCGGAGAAAAAAAAAGATCTTGCAAAGTTGGAATTGATTGATTGAACTTTTTAGTCCTACCCAGTCTGCCGTTACCACCGCAGCCACGCCCACCCAATGGGCCACGCCCACCCAATGGGCCACGCCCACCCGGCACTCGACGATGCATAAGTGGGTTTTGGGTTACAGTTTGGGCACTCAGTCTGTAAAAGGTTCGCCATCAATGATCTAGGGGCAGCATGAAAAAATTGTTGAGACACACAGAATTTTGGAATAACAGAGTTGGAAGGGACCTGGGAGGTCTTCTAGTCCAACCCCCTGATCAAGCAGGAGACCCTATACCAGGGGTAGGCAACCTTGGTTCTTTTATGACTCGTGGACTTCAACTCCCAGAATTCCTGAGCCAGCATGGCTCAGCTTGGAAACCTCTCGCTTTCCCCTCAGCGTGGCTGGCTCAGGAATTCTGGGAGTTGAAGTCCACGAGTCATAAAAGAGCCAAGGTTGCCTACCCCTGGTCTAGGTCTAGGCCGCTTTATGACTCATGGACTTCAACTCCCAGAATTCCTGAGCCAGCATGGCTCAGCTTGGAAACCTCTCGCTTTCCCCTCAGCGTGGCTGGCTCAGGAATTCTGGGAGTTGAAGTCCAAGAGTCATAAAAGAGCCAAGGTTGCCTACCCCTGCCCTATATCATTTCAGACAAATGGCTGTCCAGTCTCTTCTCAAAAGCCTCCAGTGATTGGAACACTGCTATCATGTCACCCCTAGGCCTTCTTTTCATTAAACTATACATATACAATTCCAACAACCGTTCTTCAAATGTTTTAGTCTCCAGCCCCCTAATCATCTTTGTTGTTCCAGGAACCAAGAAAATTTGAGAACCTCTGCATTAGGGATTTTAGTCCCTCCTTCCACTTTTGGAGCTAAATCTATCTCATAAAGAGATAAATCAAACCAAGCTTTATTTTTTGAAAACAACGACAACAACAGAAACTAAAAAGCTACAATATATGAAGCCTCATTATGATATATGATGCCAAAGCCAAGACAATGGATATGCACACATTTTTATCAAAAAATCCCTGATTACTTGACCCACTACAGCACAACCAATACAAGCTATGAAAAGGATAACACTGCGATAAAAAATGTCAGAAACAACCAACAGACTATTACAACCACATGGCATCACTGTAGCAAAAAAAAAAAAAAAAACCCCAACCAAAAGTCTTAAGTAAACTAAAAAAAGTAGTAGCCCATGAAGCAAAACAGGGCTCATCTCCTACAAATTGTGTAGAGACTGTATAGACCAGGGGTCTTCAAACTTGGCCCTTTTATGACTTGTGGACTTCAACTCCCAGAATTCCTCAGCCAGGCATGGTGGCTGAGGAATTCTGGGAGTTGAAGTCCACCAATCATAAAGGGGCCAAGTTTGAAGACCCCTGGTTTAGACAGACAGACAGGCAGAAGAGTAGCAGAGCTCATCCATGAATACCAACTAGCAGTCAGAAGACATAATGAATACTCCTTAACCTCACAATACATGGAAAGACTCAACCATAGAGTTTCAACTGGGAAATTACGAGCATCTTAGACCAAGTCAAATCCAAAAATGCTGAGGATTTCCTGAAAACTTGGTATCAGCCATCAATAACCCAGAGAGATAAACCGTATTTACCTGCCATCCAAAAAAGACAA
Organism: Protobothrops mucrosquamatus; assembly: GCF_001527695.2. Taxonomy (NCBI): domain Eukaryota; kingdom Metazoa; phylum Chordata; class Lepidosauria; order Squamata; family Viperidae; genus Protobothrops; species Protobothrops mucrosquamatus. The sequence goes on from NW_015388921.1 coordinate 48,524, forward strand.
TAAAAGAGCTAAGAAGGAAACAAAAAGAGCAGAGCATGTCCTCTCCAGCAGCCTACATTCAGATAAGCAGGGATTAACACCACACAAACAATCAAGCGGAAAACAATACCCATATGAAGGGACTAGTAAAGAAAAAACGCTTTCCACCAATACTGGAAAGCTACCGTAATTGCGAGACTTCCGGTGGCAGGCGATTTCGTTGGTCGCAGCTGTTTGCTGCCTCCCGCCTGTTTTGCGTAAAAGCCGGTTTGACAGCCAGCATCAGCTGTCAAACGGCTTGATACCTTTCCCCTGGGCATAAGGGGATAGGTGAGCTGCCCGGGGTAGGAGTTGAGTTCCCGAGTCGTCCTATATGGACGATGTAGGTG
>NW_015388921.1:50749-78249 GCF_001527695.2 Protobothrops mucrosquamatus
AAAAAAAAAAAAAAAAAAGAAAGCTACCGTAATTGCAATCAATCAAGCTCAGAGAGCACTAAGGATTCCATACTTCAACCAAATATTCTCTACTGTTGGAATATGAAGCCTGATTTACAAAAAAAATCCAAAACCCTTCCATTTTTATTTATTTTATAGATACACAATTAACAAAACAAGCTTTAAACTTAAAAATTAGAAAAAAGACAACCACAAACAAAAAAAATATAATGCAATAAAAAAGGAAAAGAAGGAAGGGGAAAAAATCTATCTGATATTCATCAATACATGTAGTCACTGATTTACTACAATTTGATCGAGACAAAATATTGTAAAATATCAGAAAATCTCTGACAGAGTTGACATTGCTTACATAATGCTGCATCCAGCATTACACAGATATATCACACTTCTCCAACACTCATTCTTTGACGTCTGGAATAATATCATATTTCCCATTTTTCAAATGCAGGCAGTCTTCGACGTATGACCGCAATTGAGCCCAAAATTTCTGTTGCTAAGCAAGACAGCTGTTAAGCGACTTTTGCTCCACTTTGCATCCTTTCTGGCCACAGTTGTTAAGTGAATCACTGCAGTTGTTAAGTTAGTAACATGGTTGTTCAATGAATCTAGCTTCCCCATTAACTTTGCTTGTCAGAAGGTCGCAAAAGGGGATCACGTGACCCTGGGACACTGCAACCGTCACAAATACATGCCAGTTGCCAAGCATCCAAATTTTGATCACATGATCACAGGGATGCTGCAATGGTTGTAAGTGTGAAAAACTGTCCTAAATCACTTTTTCAGTGCCGTTGTAACTTCGAACGGTCACTAAAGAAACGGTTGTAAGTCAAGGACTACCTGTATGGTCCTTTTAGCCATACAAGCATGATTTTCTGATAAACAGTCAAATTCTAAAGCTCAGGTACATCGTTCAAATTACATTAATATCGTTAACATTTAAATATTTTCCCATTAGTTTTCTAATGTACATTAATACACCATGATTTACTCTGATTTACAAAAATACAAGCAATGTTATCAATGCTGAACTGCTCTAACTCTTAAGCAGGGCAGACTGTCTGCTTCCAAATTAGATTTCAACTCACCGGTGAATAAAAAGCAAAATAAGTTTCCTTGATCTGAGCCAATGATTTCTTTTTTTCAGTGAGCAAAAAATTAGTAAGTCTCAGCTACTACGCACAGACCAATAAATGCCAAAATTCTAATATAGCATCCTGGCAAAACTCAATTAAGAATACATATTTCTTCCTAAACAGAATTATTTTGAAACAAATGCTGATTTATCTGTTTATTTGTTTGGTTTTTTTCCCCAGCTCAGTCACAGCATCTTTTTGCCAAATTTCTTGGAAATCCTCATCTTAGAAGGATCCACATTTTGTAAACCTAGCAAAGACAAAGAGGAGTTGGGAATCGCTTCTTGGCGACAGGAAGATCATCAAGAACCAACAGCTGGCTCCTAAATTTCTGAAGGAAATTCACCCTGCTCATCCACCACAATTTCTACCATCTGCCAATTAATGGCCGTGCCCAGTGCTGTAGGAATTACTCTTCCATAATTCTTCTTGCTCGTCACGATGTAGAAAAGAAATTAAAATGCACCAAGCTACAATATTCACCCTCAGCGGACCAAAATCTAAGAGCCATTATCCATGCTGTAAATAGTCCTGTGTGTAGAGGTAAGTCCTTGACGTACGACCACAATTGAGCCCAAACTTTATGTTGCTTAGTGAAACATTTGTTAAGGGAGGTTTGCCCCATTTTACAACTTTTATTGCCACTGTTGTTCAATGAATCGTTGTAATTGCCAAGCATCTGAATTTTGATCCTGTGACCATGGGGATGCTGCAATGGTTGTTAAGTGTGCAAATCAGCATTAACAATAGCAGTTAGATTTATATACCGCCTCACAGAGCTTTACAACCCTCTCTAAGGGGCTTATAGAGTCAGCATATTGACCCCCCCCCAACAATCTAGGTCAGGGGTAGGCAACCTTGGCTCTTTTATGACTCGTGGACTTCAACTCCCAGAATTCCTGAGCCAGCATGGCTCAGCTTGGAAACTCTCCTTCCCCTCAGCATGGCTGGCTGAGGAATTCTGGGAGTTGAAGTCCACAAGTCATAAAAGAGCCAAGGTTGCCTGTCTCTGATCTAGATCCTCATTTTACCCACCTCGGAAGGATGGCCTTGAGCCGGTCAGGATCGAACTGCTGGCAGCCAGCAGTCAGCAGAATTAGCCTGCAATACTGCACTCTAACCACTATACCACCACAGTCATAAGTCACTTTTTTCAGTGCCGTTGTAACTTTGAACAGTCACTAAATGAACTGTTGTAAGTTGAGGGCTACCTGTAGGCTTCGACTTACGAATTCCTGCAACCGTTTTTCACATGTTTTAGCCTCCAGTCCCCTAATCATCTTTGTTGCTCTTCTGTGCTCTCTTCCTAGAATTTCATTTGGAAAAAGTTGTGAAGGAACACAGATGAATTCATACCTCGCTCATTGCTGGCTGGGGAATTCTGGGAGTTGAAGTCCAGAGATCTTAAAGTCACCCAGGTTGGATACCTCTGCTCTAAGCCTTGGTTCGCCTAAGCAAGTTTCACTGCATGATTCACCATTGGCTGGTTTTGACATGAATCATCATCTTCAAAGCATGACACCTGTAAAAACGCCCTGATTCCCCCCCCCTCAAAATGATTTGGAAAAGGACAGGAAGGGGAATCTTTCAGATAGGAAAGGGAACCTTTGAGAAATGGGGTTTTCAAACCGCAGTGGCAGGAGTGTTCAAGGGGTAGGAAAAAGGAAAATCATGTCCAATTTTATGCTTTAGCCCAGCACCATACATTAAGCATCCGTGCTGCAGAACTTGACTGCCCCCATATGTCAAGATTAAGAACTCTGTTAGTACTTAATCCAACATGTGTTGCTTTTAGAGGCAGCATCCTGCAATCTATATCGCAGCATTCCTATACAGGTAGCTTACCATCACAATTGAGCCCAAAGTTTCTATTGCTAAGTGAGACAGTTGTTCAGGGAGTTTTGACCCATTTCACGACCTTCCTTGCCACAGTTGTTAAGTGAATCACTGCAATTGTTAAGTTAGTAACATGATTGTTAAGTGAATCTGGCTTCCCCATTGATTTTGTTTGCCAGGAGGTTGCGAATGGTGATTACATGACACTGCAACCCGTCATAAATGTGAAACAGCTGGCAAGCGTCTAAATTCTGATCATACGACCATGGGGATGCTGCAATGTTTGTAAGTGTGAAAAATGGTCATAAGCAGTGCTTTTTTTCTAAAAAAAAAAAAAAAAAAAAAAAGGTGCCGGAACTCACACACGTCATACAACCCGCCTTGCCTACCCTACAAGGTTCCATCCAAAACAGGTGCCGGAACTCCGTTCTGGGCGTTCTATGAGAAAAAAAGCCCTGGTCATAAGGCACTTTTTTCAGCACTGTTGTAACTTTGAATGATCACTTAACCAATGGTTGAAAGTCAAGGACTGCCTGTAATCAGCCTATCCCATGACAGCTGCCAAAAAGGCCAACACAGTGCTGGGCTGCATTAACAGAGGGATAGAATCAAGATCATGTGAAGTATTAATACCACTTTACAAGGCCTTGGTAACGCCACACTTGGAATACTGCATTCAGTTTTGGTCACCACGATGTAAAAAAGATGTTGAGACTCTAGAAAGAGTACAGAGAAGAGCAACAAAGATGATGAGGGGACTGGAGGCTAAAAACATATAAGGAACGGTTGCTGGAATTGGGTATGTCTAGTTTAACGAAGAGAAGGACGAGGGGGGACATGGTAGCAGTGTTCCAGTATCTCAGGGGCTGCCACAAAGAAGAGGGAGTGAAGCTATTCTCCAAAGCACCTGAAGGCAGGACAAGAAGCAACGGATGGAAACTGATCAAGGAGAGAAGCAACCTGGAATTAAGGAGAAACTTCCTGACAGTTAGAACAATTAACCAGTGGAACAACCTGCCTCCAGAAGTGGTGAATGCTCCAACACTGGAGGTTTTTAAGAAGAGACTGGACAGCCATTTGTCTGAAATGGTATAAGGTTTCCTGCCTGAGCAGGGGGTTGGACTAGATGACCTCCAAGGTCCCTTCCAACTTTATTACTATTATTATTATTAATAATAATACTAAAATGGAGCATATAAATGAGAATACATTTCCTTTTTTTACAAACAGATCAGTTTGAATGTATTCGTTTGTCTATTTATTTATCAATTTTAGTCAACCAACTCCATAAGACCCTGGAGCAAAGTCAGTGGGGAGAGCCAAATTCCCCTCATGACTGCATGATTCACTTAACAACTGAAGTGATTCACTTAACAACTATGGCACAAAAGGGTGTAAAATGGAGCAAAAGTCATTTAACAACTGTCTTGCTTCACAATGGAAATTTTGGACTCAGTTGTGGCCGTAAGTTGAGGATTGCCTGTATTCCATCTAGCATGCAATTGCTCAGAAAACTAATCAATTCAGTATGAGGGATCGCGGGGTTTCCTTCCAAACATTTCTTTCAAAAATGCAGCTGAACTACAATTCCCAGCAGAACCCTGCTGGAGAGTTATCAAGGGAGCCGGAAAATAGTATTCCCTCTTTAGCTAATTACCACGATGCAGATCTTTTATTTTGGTCACTGCAGGCTCTCTAATTGAGTCCGTCAGTTGCTAAATAGCTTTATAGGCTCTTTGCCCATTAGAAGAAGGCTATTTTTAGAACACGGCAGAAATGGTATTCTTGGAATCAAAAAAATGACAGCTGGTTGAATGGCTGTCTAGAGCCATCCATTTTCTGCAAATTTAACACAGAAATGACATTTTCTAGAGCCAGGGATGTCCAATTTTGGCAACTTTAAAACCTGTGCCCTTCAACTCCCAGAATTCCCCAGCCAGCCGGCCATTTTATTTTAATTTTAATGCTGGCTGGCGAATTCTGGGAGTTGAAGTTCACAGGTCTGAAAGTGGCCAAAGTTGGACACGCCTGTTGTAGAACGTCTTCTTTACTGGTAAGCCTGAACTTGGAAGTTCATGAAGTCTCATTCACACAATATGATTGCCTGTGGGATCTCAGATCAAAATACTGTAATCCTGTATTCCCTGATCATCTCCCCGTGGCTGGGGAATTCTGGGAGTTGAAGTCCATAAGTCCTAAACTTGTCAAGGATGGAAATTCCTGCTTGAGATCATGGCAGTCAAACTGGCTTCATGACTATCCCCATGCATCTCCTCAACACTCTATACCAGGAGTGTCAAACTCGCCACATCACGTGACGTGTTGTGAAGTATCGTGACATTTTTCCCATTACCGGAGCTGGAGTGGGCACTTTTTGGCATGATGCATCCGGCCTGCGGGCTGGCAGTTTGACACCCCTGCTCTATACCCTCAAGCCATGGAATTTGATTTCTTTAATTCTCAGATGAATAAAGGTATAGAAATCGCTAAATAACTTGAGTGTGTATTGATTTATAAAACCTGTGGGGGAGATTGATTATTTCCTAAGGCTGTGCAATGTTTCAGGTTCAAAAGAAAATGGTATAGGCCAGGGTTTCCTGCCTGAGCAGGGGGTTGGACTAGATGACCTCCAAGGTCCATTCCAACTTTATTATTATTATTACTAGCTGTACCCGGCCACACGTTGCTGTGGTTAAATGGAAAAGAAAGAAAAGAGAAAGCACACGTTTGTGTTGCTTTTATGTCCAACAGATGGCGCTGTTTTTCAAAAAAAGCATGTTTTTACCTGTCACAGGTGTGACATCTATATAATATAGGTATATAAAAACACGCGCATATTCAAATGCAACGTTGTGTCAAAATTTCAAAGCAATCGGTGAAGAACTTTCGGAGATTTAAGATTTTGAACAAACAAACATTTACATTTTTATTTATATAGATTATTATTATTAATAATAATAAAACAAAAAGGGGCTGTCCCATAGCACTGCAATTCCAGTTGCTGAGGTTCACTTCAAAAAGAGCAATCAGCCTTTTGGGGTTTTTTTTGCTAAATGTTCAAAGTGCAATTAAACGCAGCCACAGCATGGCTGGCTGTGGAATTCCGGGAGTTGAAGTCCACAAATCTTAAAATGGCCAAGGTTGGAATCCCTTGAGTTAAACAAAAATTAAACTGATAATCTGATGAAGTGGGATGCTAATAATTCTCTTTGGGCTGAGTGACACCGAGTTCTAGTCTTTTTCTTGATATGTGGGACAGGTGGATTCAGAACAATCCATCAGCAGCTCATAGGGAGCTCCTATCTGATGAGTGTGTCATCTGGATTCATGCCTAAATCCAAAAACGACATCAAAGAGCCAAACTTCAGAAGTATTTAAGATGGCTAGAAGGACGGTATCCAGCATGAAGAAGATGCAGCTTCCATGCAGAGTCTCTTCAAGAGCAGGATTGAGGAAGACCCTTTGATAAATTCCAGGGGGAAATTTATTTATTTGTACCCCACCTGTATTATTTTTACAAATAACTCAAAGCAGCAAACATATCATCCTCCTGTTTTCCCCAGAACAACCACCCTATGAGGTGAGTTGGACAGAGAGAATGACTTGCCAAAAGTTACCTAGCTGGCTTCCATGCCTAAGGCCAGACTAGAACTCACTATCTCCCGGTGATTGGCTTAAAGTCACCCAATTGGTTTTCATGGCTAAGACAAGATTAGAACTCACCACCTCCCACTTTCTAGCCTGGTGCCTTAACCATTAGCCCAATATTTCCTGTGTATAAGTAAATATAGAAATGTAGAGAAATAATTCCTGTTTCTAACCTTTACCTATTTTGTTTCTTTTTAACTATTCTGTCACCCAGTTTCAGCTTTCAAACATTTTTTGAAGTTTGTAACATTGGTGCATTATTAACCTGGACAGTGGGATTATAACTGCAGAATCTGTCCAAATTCTCTTTTATTTTTATACAGTATATAATATGTGTACGTATGTATGTATTAGTGTGTATGTGGATGGATGGACAGATGATACCCTATTTCCCCCAAAATAAGACCGGGTTTTATATTAATTTTTGCTCCAAAAGATCCATTAGGGCTTATTTTTAAGGGGATGTCTTATTTTTTTTCATGTACAACAATCTACATTTATTCAAATAAATAATGTCAATAGTATTATTTATTTATATTTAATTATATATTAATATTATATTATTTTATAATTCAATACATACTGTCCGTCTGGCTGATGATCTTAACTGGGACTTATTTTTTGGGTGGGGCTTATATTAAAAGCATCCTCAAAAATCATGCTAGGGCTTATTTTCTGGTTAGGTCTTCTTTTCGGGGAAATATGGTAGATAGAGATAGATAGATGGATGGATGGATGGATGGATGGATGGATGGATGGATGGATGGATGGATGGATAGATAGATAGATAGATAGATAGATAGATAGATAGATAGATAGATAGATAGATAGATAGATAGATAGATAGATAGATAGATAGATAGATAGATAGATAGATAGATGAAGTCCTGGAGTCCCCTTTTTATTACCATATATATTATAGCATGGGCAAAGTGCAAATCTATAAAAACGTTTTTGGAAAAACTAATTCATTGAGATCTGAAGCTCAAGGCAGACACCTCTTAATGCAGTTGGAAAAATCGTAACACATAGTTTGCAAATTGCTTAACTTTATACCACATTATCTATTTTGAAACACAAAGCCCTTTTTTTTTTCTTTTTTTTTTTTTAACGAGATGCCAAAGTGAAGCTTGTTTTATGGGTGCCTTGGAGGCAAGGCTGTATCTCTGCTGGAAACTGGAAGTGGCTTTCGGGCCAACTGATTACTAAGGGATGATCATAAGACCGAAATGACACTGCACTGGATTGACAAAGTAGCCAGTCCAACATTACAAGTTTCCAAGGTGAAAAGCTAAGGAGATGGCAGGAATGTGTATAAATCCTGTGATTTCTTAATAGGATTTTGTAGCAAGTCTCCTCGCCAGCCCCTCTGAAATGCACCCCATGGCTTCTTCAGTGATACAGAATATCAATCCCATAGTTGTTCTGTCGAGGAATTATTACATTTATATTTACAGCAGACAAGATAGTCAGCCCTATCACTACATCATGAGGTAAATCGTGAGGTAAATCACAGAACAGCCCACAGAACACACAGAAGAAAAAGGCGGGAAAAAAGGGAAACTCCCCCTTCTCACCCAGCAACCAATCATAACGTAGATTGCCTCATGCAGGAGCCAGCACTCTTCAACCAATCAGCTACAGAAGGTTGCAAAAGGGGATTGCTGGGACACTGCAACCGTCGTAAATATGAGTCAGTTGCCAAGCGTCTGAATTTTGATCATGTGACCATGGGGATGCCCAAATGGTTGCAAGTGTGAAAAATAGTCATAAATCACTTTTTTCAGTGCTGTTGTTACTTCGAACAGTCACTAAACGAACTGTTGTAAGTCGAGGACCACCGGTATATTTTTTTTAACTTCCTGGTCTATCTACAAGCCTAGAATTTCCCGCTATTTGTTACTAATTTTCTAAGTACTAAGCAAGCCTGATGCAGCTGAGCTTCTTTTGGATGGCAGCCAGAAAACATTTTTATATTCTGTGGCAGCCTTATGGGGTGCAGAAACGTCGTTAAAAATAAAGATCAGACTGATTCTTTGCAGAATTCCATTTTCCTATATCATTTTTAGCTCACGGAATGTTTTAAAAATGAGAAGTCTGCCTCACAGCCCCCTTCCCTGCTCATTTAACATACAGGTAGTCCTCGGCTTACGAAAACAACTGAGACCGACATTTGCGTTGCAAAGCGAGGTAGTTGTCGAGTCGCGCCCCATTTTACCACCTTTTTTGATACAGTTGTTAAGTGAATCACTACAGTTGCTAAACGATTCACCTGGTCATTAAGCGAATCTGGCTTCCCTGATTGACTTTGCTTGTCAGAAGGTCACAAAAGATGATCACTGGACCCCAGGACAACACAACCATCATAAATATGAACCAGCTGTCAAGTGTCTGAATTTTAATCACATGACTGTGGGGCTACTGCAATGGTCTTAAATGTGAGAGAACCTGTCATAAGTCACTTTTTTTCAATGCCATTGCAACTTCGAATGGTTACTAAACGAATGGTTGTAAATTGAGGACTATCTGTATTGATAAACCCAGGCAGCACCCCAGAGCCAAAGTTTTGACTCTGTTATACCTCACATAGGGTGTGATGTGACATGCAAAGCAAACCATGGCTTAATGTGACACCATTCCTGATCCAATGAGGAATAAAGCGTTTCAAAAATAAAGTGCTTTAAATAGCAAGTGTACAATATTCTAGGTGTTCTTGAAATACCGCGGCAGAATTAGCAAAAAAAAAAAAAAAAAGCCAGAAACTGAACTCATGAGGATGATGTAAAACACACTTCGGGCATGTCTGACATTAAGGGAATTGGTTGTTGTAGAAACCAAACCCCGCAGTCCCATTGTTGTTGCTTCAATGAGCTGTATTAGCTGTAATAAACCTTTCATTTTTAAAGGCAGAATGTGATTTCCTCCACGGCAAATGCTTTCAGTCACTCAAGTTTATTGCCGTATGCCGGTAAATGTTCCTCTTCAAAGTCATGGAATATCTTGCTGCATTTGGCAGTACTCGTGGTTTGCATTACAGCTTGTGTTATGGCTGATTTCCATTCTTTATATAGGGCAGGGGTGTCAAACTCAATTTCATTGAGGGCCGCATCAGCATTGCGGTTGCCCTCAGGGGGCCGGGTGGGTGTGGCCAGGGTGGGTGCAGCCTACTGGGTGGGTGTGGATGGAGTGGGTGTGGCCTATTGGGTGGGCATGGCTAGTTCTACATCGTTCGATTCAAGGGGGCCTGTGGGGGTCTGGGCAGGAGTGGGATAGATCTGAGGGTCTCTGGCAGAAGGGGGTGGGACCGGGGCAAGTGCCAAGGCATGGTCCACTGGAGGAGCCTCACTGTTCCTCTCAGGCCATGCGTGGGGGGCTGGATAGTGGCGCAGGCTGCCCGGAGCCCTGGGCAGCAGAGGTCAAACGCCCAACCTGGCCCTCGAGCACCTGCGGCACCAAGCCATTTCCAGATGGCCTTGTGGAGCTAAGACTGAATACGTTTCAGCATAGATGGCCACCACAAAATTGTACATTGGCTCCCGGCCGGCCTGGGCCAGGGCCAAGGCAGCAGGGGCCATTCCCTCACTATTTCCAGGATGGCTTCGCGGGCCACATGAAACCACTTCATGGGCCGCATCCGGCCCCCAGGCCTTGTGTTTGACATGTCTGATATAGGGAGTTTTAAATGCAGTTTGTAAAATCCTGTTGTATCCTGTCCAGGGTCCATTAGGATGGTAAAAAACAAAAAACAAATACATTTTGTATTGCTTTATGGAAGAGCAGTCAATATCTTTTTGGCTTAAGTTCACCAACAGAATTACAGATAGTGCTCCACTTACAATCGGTCACTTAGCAAATGTTATGATGGACTTTGAAAAAGCTACTTACAGTCCAGATTCAAAGTTCTTTGGGCCATTCCCCCCTCCGCCCCCACGGTCACATGATCAAATTTTGGGTGCTTGGCAACTGGTCTGTATTTATGGCCATTTGCGTCCTCTGGAAGTCATGTGACTGCAATTTACTATATTTTTTTCTGGAACCAGAGTTTACTTTTGACTTTCTGGCAAAAACTTCCCATAGCAAATTGCAGTTCAGTTACTTAGTTCTGTTTTTTATATATATATAGTCAGCAATTAAGACATGAAGAATAAGGGGTTTCCTTCTTCTACTCCTTCCTGGAAGACATAGGGTAGCTAGGCATAAGCAGTGATTTCATATTTTTTTTATTTCTTGTTATGGGTCTTTGGTGCTCTCTGAGCTTGATGGTTTTCTTCTTTAGTGACCATTCAAAGTTACAATGGCACACAGAAAAGTGACTTATGGCCGTTTTTCACACTTATGACTGTTGCAACATCACTATGGTCATGTGATCAAAATTCAGACGCTTTGCAGCTGACTCTTATTTATGACGGTTGCAGTGTTAATGGGAAGGCCAGATTCACATAACAACCATGTTACCAACTTAACAACTGCAGCGATTCCCTTAACAACTGTGGCATAAAATGGACTAAGATCCACTTAGCAACTGTCTTACTTAGCAACAGAAATGTTGGAGACAGTTGTGGTCATATGTCAAGGACTACCTGTGCTTGTGTAAACCAGGTTGGTTGAGCCAGGTTGTTGGAATTTTTTTTTAAAAAAAGTTAGACTTACTGCAGCAGAAAATCACAGCAAACATACATTGTACAACACACTGGCATTTGACTCATCTGGCAAATATGTGCTATATTCAAAGGTTCTCTATTACAGGTAGTCCTTGACATACAACCACAACTGATCCCCAAATTTCCATTGCTAAGCAGGACAGTCGTTAAATGAGTTTTGCCCCATTTTACGACCTTTCTTGTCACAGTTGTTAAGTGAATCACAGCACTTGTCAAGTTAATAACATGGCTGTTAAGTGAATCTGACTTTGCTTGTCAGAAGGTTGCAAAAGGAGATCACGTGATCCCAGGACAGTGCAACCGTCATAAATACGAGTCAGTTGCCCAGCGTCTGAATTTTGATTATGTGACCATGAGGATGCTGCAACGGTCGTAAGTGTGGAAAACGGTCATAAGTCACTTTTTTCAGGTCTGTTGTAACTTTGAATAGCCACTAGACTAATGGTCATTAAATGAATGGCTGTAAATTGAGGACCACCTGCATAACCACATAGTTAAAAAAATACATCCAGCGATTATACACATACTCATCCGATGCTATGCTTTGAATTAATTCAGAAGATGTATTTTGGAAAGTGCTGTTCAAAGTCTGTTCTTAGGAACTTGCAGGAGTATAAATCATTAAAACAGCTGCAGTTCCAAGATACAGCTGCTTTAATGGATCATAAAAGGTGCTGCAGTTGTATTCCCACCCCTTCTGAACTATCCCATTCAAATAAAATCCAAAAGTTCTTCTACCTGCCAAGATTAACCTCAATATACAGACCAAATTGGCTTCACTTCAAAAGAAAAATATAAACAATTTTTACAAAGAAGATTCTAATCTTCACATCATAGTTATGAAGGCTGCTTCCACAAGATGACGGCTCCTTGAACTGTCAGTCAAAACACAAGAGCAATTATTCCACGTGTCCTTCATTAATTTATTTGGGATTAAAACAAAAAACCAAGGCTGAAGAAATAGAAGAAAAACAGGAGCAAATTATATAGGGTAGCGGACCCTGGTATGTCATCCTATTGTGCCATAATTTGACACCAACATGGCCTTTTGCTACACTACAGGATGTCCTTAAGATACAGCCACAATTGAACCTTAAATTTCTGTTGCTAAGCAAGGCAGTTGTTAAGTGACTTTTGCCCCATTTTACAACCTTTCTTGCCACAGTTGTTAAGTGAATCACTGCAGTTGTTAAGTTAGGAACACGGTTGTTAAGTGAATCCGGCTTCCCCATTGACTTTGTTTGTCAGAAGGTCGCAAAAGGGGATCACATGACCCTGGGACAGTGCAACCGTCATAAATATGAATCAGTTGCCAAGCAGCCAAACTTTGATTACATGACCGTGGGGATGCTGCAGTCGTAAGAGTGAAAAACGGTCAAAAATCACTTGTTTCAGTGCTGTTGTAATTTCAGTCACTAAATGAACTGCTGTAAATCGAGGATTACCTGTATATGTTCTACTATTGTTTGAAATGAACTCATTTTAAATGCTTCTCTTTCAGTACTTTTCACTTCCTTAAATGTGGAAAGTGAAATGAAATCCAAGACTGATATTACAGAGTTAAGTATATACTTCATCTTTATTTACTGAGAAATAGCTCAGCAATTTTGAGGAGCCTCTACACCTGTCGATCTGGCACCCAATTTTCCAAATAAGCTAAAAACAACTAAACCTAGTTTAAACAAAACCCAAATATTTTCTTTAGGCTTTCCCCTTTACAAAATCCTGAAAGAAAAAGAGAAATTATTAGATAGCTGGTATGTTAAAAACCTTTTGTTAATGTTTTGAATATCTTCACTTGTTTGGTAATTGAAGCAATTTAGAAAAAAATTGCATACCTAAAATTTCACATGATAAATCTAAGGAACTAAACTACAGTCCTCAAAACCTGAGTCTCAAAAGCTACCTGGCTAACTTTTTTTGGAGATAAATTAATACAAACAATAATTTATTATGTTCTCACTTGATAATTATTCCTGTTCAAGAGCCATATCAGACTACACTCATTTCAATAGGGATTTTTGTTTAGTTTTAAAAAATGCCAAATAGATTTTTAAAATAATTTCACACGCACATAATGTTAAACCATAAAGTGGCATTTAGCTATAGTTTAACGTGTAAATCAGAAGGTGGTTTAACTAACAAATCATTAAGGAAAATTTATGGAGCACATTGTGGAAAGAAACTCTTGAGAATAGCTTCTGCTCTGAAATGAAAGATTCAGAAAGCAAAAGATCTCATTTTAGCTAATATATTAAGGGTTTTTTTTTTAACTTTAAATGGTGCAAATAATGTGAAGGCTTTTACACTGGAAGACTCTTTGTCCCTTTTGCAAAAAGTTCAGCGAATCCTGATGGCTTTATACATGCTTGTCAGTTTGATACCGATTCAAATAAAACTCTCTTTTTTTCCTGTAGCAAGCACAAATCCAGCACATTCTATATTTGCAACTAACATTTACATTTTAAAAAACAATGCAGAACATATTAACTAAAAGGACCAAAATATGTAAGTGATTGGGCCTTTTTTTGCAATCCTTACTGGAGCCCTATTAAACTTTCCAGCTGAAATATGTAATTTTAAGCACCCAATCAATCTAAATAACCTTAATCCTCCTGAAACGAATTAGCCTAAATCATGTTAAATCCAAGCATCTCAGTTGTTATTGTTTGCAAATTAGCTCAGAGGTTACAGAATCCACCTTGAGTAGAGAAAAAAATGTTTAAATCATTAATGTAGATTGTATCTTTGAAATGGGCTCTTTCGAAGGATCTTCGTAAAACAGTACCTGGTGGTCTGTGCCAAATACTTTTTCCCCCCCCTTTTGCTTCACAATGGCCTAAAATCTTGAACAACCTACAAATCACAAGACAAAGACTTCTTCCTCATTCTTCCCTGTAATCAATGCTTTGCTTCACTTGGTATTCTTTAAAGGAATTCTAGCTTTTAAATCTTGCTTTAAATTCCTGTTAAACGTAACTTTTAAGTCAAATAAACAGGGGTTACCTTGGAGATGGTTAATGGTTCTTTATGCTCCAGTCCGCCTTTCAGTGTAAATCCCCATGGAGCTCCTCCTTGGAGCAGTGCTTCCAAGTAAAGGTATCTTCCTTTATGGGTTGAGTTAGCTTCTGAAGAAGAAATGAGACTTCTGTTTCCACTGTCCAACATCACGAACCTCATCACTTTGTCTTTCCAAGTTCCCTCTGAACACACCCTCAGTAACCCGAAAAGTCTGGGAACGAGAGCATTGAAGATGAAAAGCCTCCACATCCGTGATGAATTATCTCACCCTCTGCCAGATTGTAGGCTACAAGAACCACCAAGAAGGGCAAGTCCATTTTCCTGGTGGCTACAAGAAGTCCACGGTGCTAGACAGAGACTTCTTCAGGGTTAGGGTTAGGCACCTTAATTGAACCAGTCCCACTTCATGAGTTGTTTTCAACGCCACGCATTTCTCCTCCCTCTGCAAAATCTCTTTCCGTGAACGGTTGCCCGAGCTGGGCCTTCTTCACAGCGCCAGGACCAGGAAGAAAGCGAAAGAAAGAAAGAAAAGGACCAAGAAGACGGAGAGAAAGTAAGACATTTCAATCTGTTGGGGAGCAAACTCTTTAAATGAGCTCCTAGGGCTTCGCCTTTGATTGATGATCAGCCCTTTCTCCCAGTCCCTTGGCAATTTACCATTACAATGGCTGTTTTTTTCCTCACTTCATTGCATCTGAAGAATGAAAGCATCTTCTCCAGTTCTTCAACAGGCTTTTCTGCTAACTTCGCTGTTTTGTGGCTTGTCAGAAGGAGCAGGGAGAGAAAAGGAGGGCGGGAGGAGAGTAAAGCCCAGTCTTTATTTCATTTCCTTCCCTTCCCTTCCCTTCCCTTCCTTTCCTTTCCTTTCCTTTCCTTTCCTTTCTTTCCCTTCCCTTCCCTTCCCTGTGTGCTCTGTAGAGTTTGGATGTCGAAAGACTTGCCCAGTTGAATTTATAAAGGGGGAATGAGACCATGCCAGGAAAACAGGAAAGGCAGGTGAAATTAATCCCTTGCTAAATCTGAAAGAAATAGCTTGGCTCCTTTCAGCTTTTCCCACTCTGCTGCCTCTGTTCTCAAGCCTTCTGTTGTTGAAGGAGGGTGTTCAGCCCAGAGAGGAAGCAACAGCCAAAGAGAGAGACAGTGGTGTGATTTGTTAAGGACTTCAGAAGCTCCTAGCTACAATTGATTGAAAGTGCATGCAGTATAAAGTTGATCGCAGTCATTTCCACACAACGGCTGTGCTGGAAATGAAACTCTACAAACTACAAATAGTTTGATGTCCACTAGGAGTGACATGATAGCAGTGGTGTTCCAATATTTGAGGGGCTGCCACAAAGAAGACCGGGGGTGGGGGGTGGGGGTCAACCTATTTTCCAAAACACTAGAAGGCAAGACAAGAAACTACAGATGGAAACTCATCAAGGAGAGAAGCAACCTAGAACTAAAGAAAAATGACCTGATAGTGAAAACAACGAAATCCACGAGTCATAAAAGCGCCAAGGTTGACTACCCCTGGATTAACTGTTGTCAGGTTGTTGTTGACCTTTTGTGGCCTCTTAGACGGGCTTTGTCCAGGATCAATTTTCTGATGGGAACATCTTAAATTTAGAATTGTCTTTTATTGGGATAAAGATTACAATACTCTAAAAGACAGGAACAAAATGCAACAGTAATCTGACAGCTTGCAGAATATAACAGAACGAAATTTAGTAAAAACAAATTAGGTTTCTTCACAAGCGAAAAGGAGATCAAGCGCACAGTTACAAGAGAATGGAATGGAATTTAATAAAAAATAAGATTCTTCACAAGCAAGAAGGAGATCAAGTGCACAGTTATAGGATAAATGCTGCTTGGTTTGGTAATGACGCACTTGTAAAGTATCTTGGAACTGTAGCTGATCACAACCCAAATATAAGAAATGTAGAGTAATGATGGTTGCTAAAAAAAGAAATGCAATTTTCATCTACAACCTAATCCCCAATTATGGGAAGTAATAGTTCCATTATATCTTAATTCATCTGATCCCAACTGTGATAGCAGGTACAGTTTTGGGCCATCCAAATTTATAAGAAGAAAACTATACAGGTAGTCCTCAACGTATGATCACAATTGAGCACAACATTTTTGTTGCTCAGTGACATGGTTATTAAGTGAGTTTTGCCTCAGTTTAAGACCTTCTTGTCACAGTTGTTAAGTGAATCACTGTAGTTGTTAAGTTAGTAACACAGTTGTTAAGTGAATCTGGCTTCCCCATTGACTTGGCTTGTCAGAAGGTAATATAATAATAATAATAATAATAATAATAACAACAACAACAACAACAACAACAATAACAACAATAAAGCTGGAAGGGACCTTGGAGGTCATCGAGTCCAACCCCCTGCTCAGGCAGGAAACCCTATACCATTTCAGACAAATGGCTGTCCAGTCTCTTCTTAAAAACTTCCAGTGTTGGAGCATTCACTGCTTCTGGAGGCAGGTTGTTCCACTGGTTAATTGTTCTCACTGTCAGGAAGTTTCTCCTTCATATGACCCCCAGACACTGCAGCTGCCATAAATATGAGTCAGTTGCCAAGCGCCTAAATTTTCTTCACGTGACCATGGGGATGTTGCAACGGTCATAAGTATGAAAAACGGCCATAAATCACTTTTGTGAGTGCCGTTGTCACTTCAAACAGTCACTAAATGAACTGTTGTAAGTCGGGGACAACCTGTTAGTGAGATGATCAAGGAATATAGGATTACAGTACTTTGATCTGAGATCCCACAGGCAATCGTATTGTGTGAATGAGACTTCATGAACTACCAGGTTCAGGCTTACCAGTAGAGAAGACGATCTACAACAGGAGTGTCCACCCTTGGCTGCTTTCAGACCTGTGAACTTCAACTCCCAGAATTCCCCAGCCAGCATTAAAATTAAAATAAAATGGCTGGCTGGGGAATTCTGGGAGTTGAAGTCCACAGGTTTTAAAGCTGCCAAGGTTAGACACCTCTGCTTTACAAGATTTGTGGCGTGGCTTGTGAGCAAGGACAGGCCCTTTTTTTTTTACAGTGGTTGAACAGACCCACTTTGCTAGCGAAACCGGACACCAGAAGTTGTTGAGTGTGGTTCCCACACAAGCACATAGCTCTTACCAGAGGTGGAGTCTGTTGCCTAGGTGACCCACCAGACAAAGGCAGGACACCGCCTGCTACTGATCCAACAAACTCTCCCGCCCGTTTTGCACCTCGCCAGCTCTCTTCGGTGTCCAATGCTTCCCAGTGTGCCATGTGCATAAAGAAGAGTGAAGCATGAAGCCCAGGGCACCCCTCAAAATCCCCTTCTCCCCTTGGATGAACACAGCAAGGCCACTCCATGAGCCGGTTCCTCACCAGAATTGGCATGAGAAGCGCTTATATTTGCAAAGTACGACAAAGCAGAATTCCGTCAGAGGTGCGTCAGAGGTAGGTGTCTCATTGCTCAGGATGGGCTGTGTGGGTTTTTTTTTTTTTTTGCTTCACAATGTCTTGCTTTGTTCAAACTTTGGGGAACCCCCCTCCCCCAAGATTCTAATTCAGAATGCCCTCTCCCTGCGCTTTCTCGCACACAATTATTTTATGGTGGAAAATCTGCTCTTTTCTTTAGCCACTTAGGCGGCAACAGGGCTGTTGCGTTGCTGAATTTTATAATAGGAGTGAGTGCTGTGCTTAGATTTAAAGCTTGGGGTGGGGGGTGTCAATGTTTACCTGTTAGGCAGAGAGATTTGGAAGGATGGGATGAAAACAGTTCTCGTATTTAAACAGATAAGTACGTAGGGATTAGGAAGTGCTGAACACCTACACAACCTATAAGCGGCCACTTTGCAACCTGATACACAAGTGCCTGTGTATCAACAGATGAAGTTATGATGTAAATTTAATTATTTATTTGTCTCCTGCTCTGATTATTTTTTTACAAATAACTCAAGGCAGTGAAGACATCCCACACACTTTCCTCCTCCTATTTTCCCACAACTACAATCCTGTGAGGTAAGTTGGTGTAAGACAGGGGTAGGCAACCTTGGCTCTTTTATGACTCATGGGGACGCTGCAAACATAATAATAATAATAATAATAATAATAATAATAATAATAATAATAATAATAATAATAACAACAACAACAACAACAACAACAACAACAACAACAATAATAATAATAATAATAATAATAATAATAATAATAATAATAATAATAATAATAATAAAGTTGGAAGGGACCTTGGAGGTCATCTAGTCCAACCTCCTGCTCAGGCAGGAAACCCTATACCAGGGGTAGGCAACCTTGGCTCTTTTATGACTGGTGGACTTTAACTCCCAGAATTCCTGAGCCAGCCATGCTGAGGGGAAAGGGAGAGTTTCCAAGCTGAGCCATGCTGGCTCAGGAATTCTGGGAGTTGAAGTCCACGAGTCATAAAAGAGCCAAGGTTGCCTACCCCTGGTCTAAGAGAGAATGACTGGCCCAAAGTCACCCAGGTGGCTTTCATGCCTAAGATGGAACTAGAACTCACTGTCTTCTGATGACTGACCCAAAATCAAGGTGGATTTTTTAAAAAAAAGAATGTAGCTGTCAAGCTGCGAAGAACACTTATGCTGTTTCAGCCATTATTGCTTCTTCGCTTGACTCAGGGGATAGGAGGAAGGAGTGGAATGTGAATTGCAGGTGCCAAATGGCCAGGCCATGAGATCCAAGGTTGCTCAGATATTGTTTACAAGAACTGAAGACTTTCTCTCATAACAACTGTCTGAAGCTTATTTGGACAATGTGACCTGCACTATTAGGGGGGGAGAATTTCTATACTTTTAATATACTGATTTTGGCACCAATTAGCCAGAGCTGGTTTTCCATTCATCTGTGCTGAAATGCTGTACTCAATAAAGTTTTGCATTAGAGACTGGATCGTCTCAGCCGTGCTTGCTTTGTTGGGTTCGTCAGTCGGTAGTTCTCGTGAGAGAGAATTGCACATGCCTGGCTGAGGAATTCTGGGAGTTGAAGTCCACAAGTCATAACAGGGCCAAGTTTGAAGACCCCTGGTTTGAGGCATAGGCTAGAAACCAGTAGGTGATGCGTTCTAGTCCCATCTTAGACATGAAACATGGCTGTGTGACTTTAGGCCAATCACCAGAAGACGTTGAGCTCTAGTGCCGTCTTAAACATGAAAACCAGTCAGGTGACTTTAAGCCAATCGTTAGGAGAGGGTGAGTTCTAGTCCCGTCTTAGGCATGGAAGCCAGCTGTGTGACATTGGATAAATCTCTTTCTCTCAGCCCAACCCACCTCACAGGGTTGTTATGGGGAAAATAGGAAGAGGAAGGCATACGGCATGTATTTGCCACCTTGAGTTATTTCTAAAAATAATAAAGATGTTATATAAGTAAATACATTATAAATAAATAAATTAAAGATGCCAGAGCTGAGAAGCACTGAACTAATTATAACTATATTGTTGTTGTTGTTGGTTGCGAAGTCATGTCTGACCCATCGCGACCCCATGGACAACGTTCCTCCAGGCCTTCCTATCCTCTACCATCTTCTGGAGTCCATTTAAGCTCACGCCTCCTGATTCAGTGACTCCATCCAGCCACCTCATTCTCTGTCGTCCCCTTCTTCTATTGCCCTCCATCTTTCCCAGCATTAGGCTCTTCTCCAGTGAGTCCTTCCTTCTCATTAGGTGGCCAAAGTACTTGAGTTTCAACTTCAGGATCTGGCCTTCTAAAGAGCAATCGGGGTTGATCTCTTCTAGGACTGACTGGTTTGATCGCCTTGCAGTCCAGGGGCCTTGTAGGAGTCTTCTCCAGCACCCTAGTTCAAAGGCCTCAATTCTTTTGCGCTCAGCCTTTCTTATGGTCCAGCTTTCACAGCCACACATTGTAACTGGGAAAACCATGGCCTTGACTATACGCACTTTTGTTGGCAGGGTGATGTCTCTGCTTTTTAGTATGCTGTCTAGATTTGCCATAGCTTTCCTCCCCAGGAGCAAGCGTCTTTTAATTTCTTGGCTGCAGTCCCCATCTGTGGTGATCTTGGAGCCCAGGAAGATAAAATCTGTCACTACCTCCATTTCTTCCCCATAACCAACTATACTGAGGGGTCCTTGGTGCTCTCTGAGCTGGCTTGTTTTCTTGCGGATGTTCCATTACCCTAACTAGGTAACATCATCAGGGCTAGCATTGATGAGGTTACCTAGTTAGGGTCATGAAACGTCTGCAAGAAAACAAGCCAGCTCAGAGAGCACCAAGGACCCCTCATTTCAACCCTGAGCTACAAAATATTCTCCTTCATTGGCTAACTATATTGAGCTAGGCTCAAATAAAAACACCTTGGAAGCCTAATTGGATGATCTTTTCCTTCCAACGTATATTCCAGAAAGTCAGGGAGGAAAGCCTTTCCTTGTTTCCCGGGCTCAATGCATTTTTTTTGTCAGAAGTGGTTGAACCAAGTCTTTGCATGATCCCTCCATGTTATTCTTGGCTCTCAAGCCAGTCCCTGCAGTACCACCTCCCAACAGCAGAGGCCACTGTGGTTTTGCAGGCCGCTGATGATCTGTCCAGTCTATTTCTTTCCCCACTGGTCCTTCGCAGGTGAGTTGCCAGGGGGCGGGGCAACCTGCAGCAGGTGGGACACACCTTGGGCCTCGGGGAGCAGGCTCTCCCCAGTGTCCCCCCTATCCTTGTTCTTCCAAGGTGGCCAAGCCTCTGGCTGTGTTGAAGGGAGATGCTGTCAAGGTGGGGCAAGCCAGCCTCACCTGGGTGCCATGGGTAATCCAAGCCATCCCCCAGGATCAGAGACTGATTGAGCCCTTTGAAGGACCCCACGGTGCCATCCAGGCCTGGCAGACTGCTCCAGCAGATGGGTGAAGCTTTCCAGGTGCCCAGCCGTCTTAGCAGGAGAAGCCCCGAAGGGCTCCTAGCTGGGATTTGAAAGGGGGAGACCAGAGAGTACGACGGATCGCCCTCCGTAAGTCGGGATTTTGTACGAGATCTTTATTTTTCTATACATAAACACATACATTTTAATTGGCGAAGCATAGCAAACCAAGCAAAAGTCATATATCAGTGAATCGATATTTGTAACAATGATGGATACAGAGGGAATATAAAGGGGGGAAAAAATCTAAGGAAAAGAGAAAATCTAAGATACTTCCGTTGACCCCTGAATCAAGATCATGTTGCTTCTCATTTTTAGAATACCAAGATCTTCTAAAGCAGGTGGCTTTAGCCCTGGACAGCTAATCATCTGGCCCCACATGATCCTATAAAATGTAAAAAACAAATACAGGAAGTGTCTTATTTGTATACATCAACTATATTTTATATGCAGCCCAAGACAATTTCTCTTCAGTCAGCGCAGCCCAGGCAAGCCAAAAGGTTGACAAACATGCTGATTGAAGAAAAACACACGAATAAGAATATTCTTCACATCAGAATAGGTTTCTTCCCCTCTTGGTTCCCTTAGCTGAACCCTAATAATCAGAATGATCAGAATAACAGAGTTGGAAGGCACCTGGTAAGTCATCTAGTCCAACCCCCTACCCAAGCAGGAGACCCTGCACCATTTCTGACAGATGGCTCCTATTATGAATAGCGGAGTGTCTCAGAGGCTTTGATTCACAAACAAGCCAATGTCATTTCGGTGTAGCCAAGTTTGGATGCCAGCTTACGTGGTTAACTTACGATTCAGTGTGTGTTGTGAGAAGCTAGAGAACTGAGTAGGCCAAAGGTAAGAGTCGCCTTATAGAGGAGAAGAATAGCATAAAAATGTAATAAATAAATAAAGGAGAATCTGGAATGGATGCCAGCCTTCCTTCTAGCACCCAACACAAACACATTAGCACCTCTGAACGGGTACACCTATTCATTGTTAATAGGTGATGCCTTGAAAACAGACTATTATTATTATTGCTATTATCTTTTATTCATTAAACATGAACTTCAGTCAACTGAACATTCAAATTGGCTGGCGCTGATGGTTGACACATGGCTTGCTACCAGTATCCTAGGTGTCAACCAGATACCTCCTTACTATTACTACTACTACTACTACTACTACTACTACTACTATTATTATTATTATTATTATTATTATTATTATTATTATTACATTCTTCTTCTTCTTCTTGTGCCATATCCGTTATCGGATGTTGGCGATCATGTTGGCGATCCTGTTTTTATCAGCAGCCGCACAAAAAAGTGCTGCTGAGTTTTGTCCCAACCAGTCCCTTAGATTTTGAAGCCACAGTGTTCTTCTTCTGCCTGGACCTCATTTGCCTTCAATCTTTCCCTGGAGGATTAAGTAGAGTATGCCATATTTTTCTGGGTGTCGCATCACATGTCCGAAATATTCGGACATGTCGCATCACATGTCCGAATTATTACATTATTTTTATTTTTTATTTATTTAAATTTATTATAGCCTCCACTCCCATAGATTCTGGGCACTTACAAATACAAAAAAAACCCCTGCCTTTTTCTTGTTTCTTATTTCCTGGCTTTATATGTCGGGTATGTATTCATTTATTGACGCACAACATCTCAGTCACTGAAGTAACCCTAGGCAATAATGTGAATATTCATATATAGAAGTGAACATAAGCTAGGAAAAGAGGGCCAACACAGTGTCTTTCTTTTGCATAGTGCCGTATTAATGATTAAAAGATTGCTTGAAAGTTTCATGGTTAATGATTGTTCCGCTGTGACACAGAGATGCTTAAAAGTGTAAGGAGCTTTTGTAAATTCCCAGTGAGGTGTTTGGATAACAGGAATACCTGGTTTTATCATGCTTTGCTTCATTGGGCTTCAGAGACCCTCCGCCAGCACAAAGATTGCAACTGGCTGAAAACTCAGATGATTATTAGCATTTTTTTTAGCATTTAGTATTATTTAATTAAGGCATTTACATTGACTTTTTAGACATAATGCTAAAACACACTTAGCTGCCACGGGGGCACAATGGTTAAAATGCAGTATTCAGGCAAAAACTCTTTCCACTGTCTGCAGTTCCATCCTGATGGGGCTCAAGGTTGACTCGCCCTTCCGAGGCTGATAAAATGAGGACCCAGATTGTTGGGGATCAATATGCTGACATTTGTAAACCGCCCAGAGATTGCTATAAAGTACTATAGAGCAGTTTAATGGTGGTCCTTGAGTTACAGCAGTTCATTTAGTCACTGTTCAAAGTTACCACGGCACTGGAAAAAAGTGACTTAGGACCGTTGCAGTCATTTAGTGAATTTTGCCACGTTTTATGACCTTTCTTGCCACAGTTGTTAAGGGAATCCCTGCAGTTGTTAAGCTAGGATCATGGTTGTTAAGTGAACCTGTCTTCCCCGTTGACTTGGCTTATCAAAAGTGACCCATGACCCTGGGACCCTGGAACTGTCACTAATACGAGTCAGTTGCCAAGCCTCTGAAATTTGATCACGTGACTATAGGGGTGCTGTAATGTCGTAAGCGTGAAAGCTGGTCATAAGTCACTTTTCCCGATGCCTTTGTAACTTTGAACAGACACTAAGTGAACTGTTGTAAGTGGAGGACTATCTGTGTATGGAAAATGCAAGGCCTGTAGTCATTTGTAACTGTGCAAATGATTCATAGAAATACAGGAATTGTGCTATATTCTGGTGCCTGTGAAGTTTGGTGTCCGTATCCGTATATTTTAGTTTATAGTGGGACTTGTGTCATGAACATCCTCCTATGTCTTTGAAAACTTTGTTCCTGAACAAAGAGATTCTCTAGAGTCTAGTTCAATGTCTCTCTCAACCTTTACAACTTTAAGACGTGTGGACTTCAATTCCCAGAATTCTTCAGCCAGGCTGGCTGGGGAATTCTGGGAGTTGACGTCCACACATCTTAAAGTTGCCAACGTTGAGAAACATTGCTCTAGCCTTGCTTTTATTCAAGATGCTAGTTTTTAGAGGGCAGACCTCTTTCTTAGTCTGTGTATACTTCAATTTGCAAAATGGACTCCAGAAGATGGTACAAGACAGGAAGGCCTGGAAGAACGTTGTCCATGGGGTCGCAATGGGTCGGACATGACTTCGCAACTAACAACAACAAAGGGATGAAAAACCCAACTTATAATTAAGTCGAGTGAAATTTCTGTGTCAGATCTTAGACCCTGGGGGATAGGTCTGGGAAACCCTTGTCTATTTCCTTATACAGGTAATCGACTTATGACCACAATTGAGCCCAAAATTTATGTTGCTAAGCGAGACATTTGTTAATAGCAATAGCACTTAGACTTATATACCACTTCACATTGTTTTAGAGCCTTCTCTAAGCTGTTTTATAGAATCAACCTATTGCCCCCAACAATCTCGGTCCTCATTTTACTGACCTCGGAAGGGTGGAAGGCTGAGTCAACCTTGAGCCAGTTAGGATCGAACTGCTGGCAGTCGGCAGAATTAGTTTTGCCCCATTTTACCACTTTTCTTGCCGCAATTGTTAAGTGACTCACCTCAGTTGTTAAGTTAGTAACACGGTTATTAAGTGAGAATCAGGATGAACCTTTGCAAAAATTTGTCTTGTGCACCAGGTGCTCCTGTTCCTGCTTCTGGTTACTCGCCTTAGTTACCTCCCAATTGGATTACAGGTAGTCCTTGACTTACAAAAGTTCGTTTAGTGACCGTTCAGAGTTAAAATGGCACTGAAAAAAATGATTTATGGCCATTTTCCCCACACTTTCTGCTGGTTGCCAATCACACGGAGGCAGCAATTGTAATTTCTACAACAGGCCATAAGTAGCTTTTTAAAAGTCTATCCTAATTTTGAATGGATAATAATAATAATAGTAGTAGTAGTAGTAGTAGTAGTAGTAGTAGTAGTAGTAGTAGTACTAGTTGCTGGCAGCAACCCCTGTCAACCATCAACGCCAGTCAATTTGAATGTTCAGTTGACTGAGGTTCATGTCTAATGAATAATAATAGTAGTAGTAGTAGTAGTAGTAGAGTTGGAAGGGACCTTGGAGGTCTTCTAGTCCAACCCCCTGCTCAGGCAGGAAACCCTATACCATTTCAGACAAATGGTTGTCCAATCTCTTCTTGAAAACTTTCATTGTTGGAGCACCCACAACTTCTGGAGGCAGGTTGTTCCACTGGTTAATTGTTCTAACTGTCAGGAAGTTTCTCCTTAGTTCTAGGTTTCTTCTCTCCTTGATTAGTTTCCATCCATTGCTTCTTGGTTGTTAAATGGTCAGTCATAAGTTGAGGACTACCTATATTGGTTCCTTACACTGTATTTATTGTGGAAGGTTTTTCGTCTTCTATGCTGCCCAACGTCATTTTCTTTGAATTGCGCAGCCAGTTAAATGTTATTAATAAATAATTAACATTTAACAAGTATGACTTCTACCATAAAATATAAACCACAAGTATTGTAATGTCTTTTTATTGACACGATTTGTCAAAAGATTTATGAACTTGATTTATAACGTTGCAATAAAATAATTGTTATTTTTTGCAGGTTTTACAAAAATGAGTAAGAATATTAACGAGCTAAGGTAGTACCTGGTTTTATACTATTACAGACATTTCAATTATGATTTGCCGTTAACTTTTTGCTCAACGTTTTTACTACGACAAGTGGGATATTTAGAATAACAAAACATTTTCTCTGAACAATAAGAAACCTCCGGAGATCTTTTAAGTTTGAAATGCATTGATGCTTTTCATTTTCACTTTACATTTAGGAAATGTGTTAACGATAGTAGAGATGTGCCCATTTTGAAAATTATTCAGAAGGATTAATTCAGAATTGGAATTTGCATGAACGTAGCACCTCTCTGCTGCTCATTAAAAGAGCCACATTCATTCTTAGACTCCCGTGTGTTTGAAAAAAGATGCACTTGCTTTAACAAGACAAATCATTAAAGCAGCTGTGTCTTTAATGCAAATCAGTCACAACTCTTTTTCCTAGTCTTATACAAAAGTTTGGGGGAAAAGACACGTTTGCTTTAATAAGAAGCCAAGAGGTGCTGTGCCACATGAGTACCAAGCAGCTCTTCTAAATCAATTCTGCACAGTGCTAGAATCTAGTTCCCATTGCATTTACGATCTACCACTTAATTGTGCAGGGAAGCATTGCAAAAAAAAGCACAAGAGACCTTGAAACTCCAGGAAGAAGCAACCAAATTCTCTTCGGAATCCACTGGACGTCGAGAAGGAAGATCCTCTCCTTCCAGTACCATAGGTATGTTTAATTTGCACATATGCAAATTATACTCGGCCTTTTTTTCTGCAGTTGGACGCAAAACATTTTTAGATGGTTGAGACCTAAACCTGGCTCACCTAAAGCAACCAAATCTCTTTGAAGATACAACCTAATTTTATTTGCATGCATATAGTATATGCTGGACTGCTAGCAACGTTTTGGCATTTTGTGAGCAAGCCTTGAGCAAAAGCAGAACCAGAGCTTATATACCTTTGGTTTATTACATTTCAAAGACAAAAAAGACAGACACTGGAAATCACAGTATGATGTTATTATTTATCCCTAATTACAAGGTCAGCATGCCAGCCATACCATCTCTGAGACCTTCTTATTATTTATCCCCAATTACAAGGTCAGCATGCCAGCCATACCATCTCTGAGATACAGTCAGTGAATACTGTAGAAACAATTTGGTTTACTGGGGTGCAGGTTCCTGATGGGTTCTTCTCCTTGTTGCTAGTTAGGATAATTTCAACTTGCTACAAATGTTTTCATAGAAGGGCATCTTCAGCATTTCATAGGTTTGCTAGTGAATGCCGCTTACGTGTATGAGTAGGCGACCACAAGATCATGTTACCCCCAAAATATTGAGTTAAATCTAGGCAATCTCCCTGTATTCCACAACATCAAATCTCTGTCTTTCAGACCAATTTCTTCTATAAAAGAAAGCTAACTCTGATGTACCTTGCAGGATGATTTTTATCTATAGAGCGAAAAGATGGTAAAGAGTGGTCCATACTTTACAGTAGAAATGTTGAAACCTTTTGTAAAGAGACCCCAGAACCGTGGTGGCGAACCTATAGCATGCGTGCCACAGGTGGCACGCAGAGCCCTCTCTGTGGGCACGCACGCCGTCGCCCCAGTCCTAGGCTTTCAGCTGTGTTTTATAAAACCTTTTCGCTTTAGGCCTCCACCGCCGTGTGCAACAACAACAACAAAAGGTTCAATCAATCA
>NW_015388921.1:83249-90749 GCF_001527695.2 Protobothrops mucrosquamatus
ACAATTTCTGGAGGCAAGTCGTTCCACTGGTTTATTGTTCTCATTGTCAGGAAATTCCACATTTCTAGGTTGCTTCTCTCCTTGATTAGTTTCCATCCATTGCTTCTTGTCCTGCCTTCAGGTGCTTCAGAGAATAGGTTGACACCCCCCCTTCTTTGTGGCAGCCCCTTAGATACTGGAACACTGCTACCATGTCGCCCCTAGTCCTCCTTTTCATTAAACTAGACATGCCCAATTCCTGCAACCGTTCTTCGTATGTTTTAGCCTCCACGCACCTAATCCTCTTCGTTGCTCTTCTCTGCACTCTTTCTTGGTTTGAATTCTTCCCCGATAAGCAGACGAAAGGAATCTCAATCACAAGAAGGTCACAACAGCAGGCTGAGGGCCACGGTGGATGATTTGCAGACGGCCAGCCTGCTTCAGGAGGAAATGCTGAAGGAATCCAGTAGCCAGATTGAATATCTGAAAAAGTTGGTCCAGGGACACGATGAGGTCTTCGAACAGCTCCGCAATCTTCTCCTGCATTACGATGGTGGCCCAGACCAGAAGACGTATGGATACGAAAGCTTTGCCAATATCCGCATCTCCTACCTGCCCGCTGCTTTTGCCAGGATTCTCCAGGACTTTGAAACAGAGATGTTGCATTTGAAAACCAAGTTTGCTCCAGTACGTGATTTGCCCTCTAAGTTGCTAATCTTCACCCCAAATTTGGAAATGTACAGGTAGTCTTCCCTGTATGACCGCAGCTCAGCCCAACATTTCTGTTGCCATGCAAGACAGTTGTTAAATGAATTTGTCCCATTTGACGACCTTTGTTGTCAAAGTTATTAACTTCATATTTGTAGCTCATCATATTTGAACTGTGGGGTCTTTAGTGCTCTCTGAGCTGGGTGGTTTTCTTGCAGACGTTTCATTACCAAACTAGGCAACATCATCAGCGTTACCTGATGACTGATGACATTATCTAGTTTGATAATGAAACATCTGCAAGAAAACCACCAAACTCAGAGAGCACCAAGACCTCATGGACCAAACTCCACAATCAGAACCATATTAACGGTAGGAAAGTAAAGCCTACTTATCTACTTACTCACCACATTAGAGTTCTGCTTCAGATGAGAGACCACTAGGCCTTAATTTTTAAAAAGCAGTAACATAAGTGGCAAGTATGTGATTCACATTCTTAACCAGTTTCATTCTGCTTCCCATTTTGGGCAATGGAAACTATTTCCAATTAGATATATTTGAAATCCAATTGTTAACCTATTTATAAATCACCCATTACATATGCAAGGCCAAACTTTATATATATATAATATAACATGCCTCTTGGTCCTCCTACCATCTTGCAGAAAATGATGATATAATTAAGGCATCTCTGTTGTAAACAAGAATGTCAGACACATCTCTTATATTCTTGTTGACATTCTATATATAGTCTCAGAAAATTCCTTTTTGCCTGCCTGCTGACAGATGTATTTGTTCTGACTAATAAACCTCTATCTAGCCTTAGATTCCCCTCTAAATATTTTGTAACTTCTTAGGAATCCCAGAGGCCGTGAGAAGTTCCATCACTGGGGCTTTTAGAAGTCACAGCAAATAAACTTTTATTTATTTCATTTATCAAATTTAGAAACGCCCCCCCCACTCCTTCATAAAGAGAATACAGCCCAGATTATCAGTGTCTCCCAGATTTCTGTCCAAAGGACAGTCAATCTTCCAGGACAGAACGGTAGAGATTGATGAGGAAGATGAGTTAGATAAGTCTTTGGGACTAAAACGCAGCGATATGACATGAAAAACAAATAAATAAATAAATAAATAAATAAAAGTCTTCTTCAGGTTGAGTTCAAGTCCTGGTGACTTCAGGAACACAACTTTGTCGTTTTCTTGGCCACAATAAAGAAATAGTTTGTCCTTTTTTTCCTCAGAGACTTTTTTCCCCCCAATTTTCTTGTCCAGCTTATAGCTCTGGAAGTTTCTCATTCAAATGATAATCAAATCCCATTCTGTCTGGTTGATTGAGATCAACCGAGATGAACTAGAGATTGCCTCCTAGCTGATGCAAGGAAAAACAAACGGACAAAAAGCACTTTTTGTAAGCCGAGAGCTGAAAAACTCCAGAACCCAGAACATTTCCACAGAAAATTGACCAGCCAGCAAAGTGAATAAATGATCTGATTCGGTTTTGGAGAATGTTGCACCATTATAAGTTCTGTGATACAGGACAATTGCTGAGACCTATGAGGTCAAGAGTAGACACCCTAGGGCAGTGGTGGTAAACCTAAGGCACGCGTGCCAGTGGCGGCACTCAGAGCCCTCTCGGTGGGCACGTGTGCCGTCACCCCAGCCCTGCCTCCTCCCACGGCCCCCTCCTCACCAGCAGCCCCCCAGAGAAGAGTCGCCCTTGAGCACAGCCCACGCGGAGCAGCGCAGCCAAGGACATGGCAGCCGGGCAGCAGGGACAAGACTCCGCCCTCGCACCCTGTCGCGCGCAGTTGATGCTGCGGGACGTGGGCAGAGGGCATGGCCACCATGGTGCTGCTGGGCCACCTGGGCGATCTGCAGCGAGCCATGGAGGTGGTGAGTTGCCCTGTGGGCGGGCGTGTGGGGCGGCGGCGGTTTTGGGACACTCGGTCTCTAAAAGATTCACCATCACTGCCCTAGGGACCTGAGGATGCTATAAATCTTAGCATCCTTTGCCAATAGAGATTGAATTACGGCTCAGCCACATCTGGAGAGCTGTTAAGTACCTGATAGTTAAAATGATGTCCTGCTAGTCTGTGCAGCAGCTTAGGCCATCGGGGGAAGTCTTTAGCAAGCAGACAAAATTCTTGAATTTTCTAACCAGTGTTTCTCAACCTCGACAATTTTAAGGCATGTGGACTTCAACTCCCAGAATTCCACAGCCAGCATTGCTGGCTGTGGAATTCTGGGAATTGAAGTCCACATGCCTTAAAATTGTCAAGGTTGAGAAACACTGTTCTAACCACTAATACTGTATCTAGTAGTGTTTGCTATGCTGGCTAAGAATTTGGAGAGGTTGTCCTTTGGAAATGCACATGGCCCAAGGAAGCAGGAGTAAGGGGCCATCTTATGCTATCTTTATCTTAGAAGTAAGATAAAAGAAATATTGTCCGGAGGCAGCCTGAAAATTATTGTCAGTGTCTCAGTGTGAAAATAGATAGTCAACAAAGTTAGGCTGTTCCTCTTCTCTGCCTTAGCCCCCTTGTTTCATAAATGGGCCACAAAGCTTTGATTACTGAGGAAAATATCATGCTACATAATTGCCTGTATTAGAATAATTGTCTAATTAACAACAACTTGTGACATTTTATTAGCTGGAACAGCAAATGGATATGATGCAAAGAGAATCACAGTCGAAAACGGAAATTTTGCTTCAGCAACATCAGGACAGGTACGCTGGTTCTGGTTTCTTAATTTTAAATGCATTTTAGATTGTTTTCGTACCACTCATCCAGAAGGTTCCCACAGCAGATCACAGATAGTCCTTGACTTACAAACCACAATGACGGTTGTCAAGAAAGGCAGTTGTTGCATCTGATTTTCCATGGTTGTTCAGTGAATCAACTGTCATAAATAAGTGCCAAGCACCCAAATTTTGATCACCTGACTGTGGGGATGCTACAGTGGCCGTAAGTGCGAGGACCGTTCATTAATCACTTTTTTTCAGTGCAGTTGTAACTTCAAAGGGTCACTAAATGAATGGGTTGTAAGTCGAGGACCTGTATTATGAAAAAGAAAACATTTCACACACACAAAACAATGAAATCCGAAGCAGTCAGTCAAAAGCAGAATAAAACCAGAAAGTTAGAGCTTTATAAAAAATAAACAGAGAAGCAGAAAGACAGAAGGGTACTTGATGGCCACAGGAAGTTTTAATCAGCTCTTAGCAAAAGCAGCACGAAATTTATTTTTTTTTAAATTTATGGGTGGGAGGGTAATTAGAAAAAGACTGAAAGAACATCTGTTGAAAAAATTCCCACGGCATCAGAATTACTCCTGAGAAAGATATGATAGAGGCCAATCTAGATCTCCTAAGAGATGGAACTTGGAGAAGAAGCTCATCAAAAATTTTGGGGGAGCTGTGTCGTAAAAGATACTCAGTTCCTAGGTTGCTTAATAAAATTAAGAACCAGGGGTTTCCCCAAAGAGACTGATTATTCTATTATTATTAATTATTATTATTATTATTATTATTATTATTATTATTATTATTATTATTATTATTATTATTATTATTATTATTATTATTTAGATTATTCTGGTGAAGGCATGTACAGCAGCCATTCATTGTTACAAGAGAAAGGAAGAAGGGACAGTTTTAGATCAGGGGTGTCCAACCTTGGCAACTTTAAGACTTGTGGACTTCAACTCCCAGAATTCCCCAGCCAGCCATGCTGGCTGGGGAATTCTGGGAATTGAAGTCCACAGGTCTTAAAGTTGCCAAGGTAGGACACCCCTGTTTTAGAACAACAGTGGGAGGGAACTATATTCTCATGGCAAATTATATTTTTTTTCCTATTTGCCCTGTTTTATTCCAGATTTCTAACTTGATCCTGCTAAAGCTTGGTGATAGATAATCAACATATTAGACCACAGATGTCTTATTGCTATTACTTTATGGCCCTTTTATGACTTGCAGACTTCAACTTCCAGAGTTCCTCAGCCAGCGTGTCTGGCTGAGGAATTCTGGGAGTTGAAGTCCGCAAGTCATAAAAGAGCCAAGTTTGAAGACCCCTGGTTTATGGCTTGTTTGTTTTTTAATAACAGCATTGAAAGGCTGATCGGGGACCACGAACAGGATTTGGAAGTCCTGAGGGAGGCAGCGAAGGCTTCCCACAGCCACGCCAACAATATTCAAAGCCAGATGGAAATCATTCAGTACGTAATACTCTTCCAAAGAGCATCCCAGCAAATGTTCTCAAGCAGCGTTTCTCAAAAGCTGGCAACTTTAAGACCTGTGGACTTCAACTCCCAGAATTCCTCAGCCACCACATCTAAAGCAAATGTCCCAGAACAGGGGTCTGCAACCTTGAGAACTTTAAGACTTGTGGACTTCAGCTCCCAGAATTCCTCAGTCAGGAATTCTGGGAGCTGAAATCCACAAGTCTTAAAGTTGTCAAGGTTGCAGACCCCTGTTCCAAAGCACTTTTTTTTTTTCTAAAAGGCAACTAGACTTTCTTGGTTTTTTTTTTTTCTTTGAAAAAGTTTCATTTCTCATCCAGGAAGCTTCTTCAGTTCCAGCTCAAGCAAAATGTTTTCAAAGGGGGAAAAAACCAAGAAAATTCAGTTGCCTATTGGAAAAAGCATCTTTAAGGACAACCATGACTTGGGTGATTGAGAATCTCCATAGACATCTAAAGCAAATGTTCTCAGGGAATTATTGTAATTGGTTTGGATGGATTGTGTTACTACCGGTATGAGGGATTGACTTTTTACTAACCTTGTCTCATTAACTTTGGTTGAAAGAGATCTGGACAGGGAACAGGGTTTTTTTTTTTTTCATTCTGCCTTCCCAACTTCAGTTAAAAAGAAAATCTATATATTCCAGGGGTACATAAGAATTCTGGGAGGAGAGCTCCACCCATCTTGAAGTTACCAAGTTTGAAAAATACTACACCAGTGTTAGGATTTAACAGTGGCACTTGACTCCATCTTCAGCAGAAGCAACCTGGCTGCGTGCGTTGTAATAATTTATTTATTTGTTAAATTTCTATGCCACCCATCTGACTGTGACAATGACTCTGGGTGGCTTACACACAGCATAATAAAAATATAAAAAGATAATACAAAAGAACTTAAAAATAGAATAGAACAGAGCAGAACAGAACAGAACAGAACAGAACAGAACAGAACAGAATAGAATAGAGCTGGAAGGGACCTTGGAGGTCTTCTAGTCCAGCCCCCTGTTCAAGCAGGAGAACCTATACCATCTCAGACAGGTGATTGTCCAGTCTCTTTTTAAAAACTTCCAGTGATGGAGCGTCCACGTTTTCTGGTGGCAAGCTGTTCCACTGGTTGATTGTCCTCACTGTCGAAACGTCGCCAAGACACTTCCAATTTTACGCGGGAGAAAACCCGAATAACCAAAGACCTACATACAAACACCCGCGAAAACCTCAGAATATATATATATATATAATTACAAAATATCACTACTAATATCAATATTACTAATATCAACTTAAGCATAATAAAATCCCTTCACTATGTATGTATGAAAATGTTTGTATGTGTAGGGAGGGTTTCATTGCTGCTGCTAAGCCGGCATCTCCATCAATCCTGGCTTATTGTTTATGCATTTCACTGCGGTTCCAGTAAGTCACTTTCAGCTACTCTGTTAGGCTCACTGAGAGACCTCGAGACAGGTCTTTGATTTCAAAAACGAAATAGAGAATTATCTTAAGTCTCATGGCAGGCTGGACAACCAGAGCTATAATTTTGCATCGGCTGAGAATCCCCAAGATGCTTTTTTCCCAAAGGCAACTGGAGGTTGTTGTTTTTTTTTCCTTTGACAACGTTTCGCTTCTCATGCAGGAAGCTTCTTCAGTTCTGAAAGAAGTCCAGTTGCCTTTTGGAAAAAGCATCTTTGGGACAAACAGGGCTTGGATGATTGACAATCTCCCTAGACATCAGCTGAGAATGTGAGAGTCCCAGTCTGTCCACTGGAACTCTTGTTTCAGGAATTCCAGCCGACGAATTAAAGAGAAAGCCTTAAGCAGAGCGTGGTGACCTTTCTTCTGATACTTTGTCCCGTGCTCCTGCCACTCGGAGGCATAGGAGACACAATGCACAATGGCCTGTACAAACTGACAACGAACTGCTTCCCGCTCCCCAAACATTTATCCAGCTCTTCAAATTGCACACACATATATATAATATCATATATATATCATATCACTGCCAAAAATGCAGTCACTGCAAAACATCTATCTCTATCTCTATATTTCATCTATATCTATATATCTATATCTATATCTCTATCTATTAATCTATCTATCTATCACTGCCAAAAACATTTATATATCTATAGCTATATCTATATATCTATATCTATCTGACTGTCTATCTATCTATTAATCTATCTATTACTGCCAAAAACATTTATATATCTATATCTATATATGTCTGTCTATCTATCTATTTATCTATCACTGCCAAAAACATTTATATATCTATATCTATATATATCTGTCTATTAATCTATCTATCTATCACTGCCAAAAACATTTATAAATGTTTTTATAAACATTATAAACATTTGTTTTTATAAACATTATAAACATTTATAAACATTTATATCTATATCTATATCTATCTAACTGTCTATCTATCTATTAACCTATCTATTACTGCCATAAATATTTATATATCTATATCTATATCTATCTGACTGTCTATCTATCTATTAATCTATCTATTACTGCCAAAAACATTTATATATCTATATCTATATGTCTGTCTGTCTATCTATTT
>NW_015388921.1:93249-109520 GCF_001527695.2 Protobothrops mucrosquamatus
CAAAGTGACTTTGGGACAAGGACTCACTTGTATTCAATCCATCAGATATTCATGTGACAGGAAGATAGATAGATAGATAGATAGATAGATAGATAGATAGATAGATAGATAGATAGATAGATAGATAGATAGATAGATAGATAGATAGATAGATAGATAGATAGATAGATAGATAGATAAGATAGATAGATAGATAGATAGATAGATAGATAGATAGATAGATAGATAGATAGATAGATAGACAGACAGACAGACAGACAGACAGACAGACAGACAGACAGACAGACAGACAGACAGACAGGCAGACAGAGACAGATGGAAGAAAGTAAGGAAGGAAAGAAGGAATGGAAAGAAAGAAGGAAGGAAGAAGGAAAGAAAGAAAGAAAGAAAGAAAGAAAGAGAGAAAGAAAGAAAGAAAAAGGAAGGAAGGAAGGAAGGAAGGAAGGAAGGAAGGAAGGAAGGAAGGAAGGAAGGAAGGAAGGAAGGAAGGAAGGAAGGAAGGAAGGAAGGTCGGCCTGCAGTGTGAAGCAAAAGCCCAGTTTGGGACATGAAAAGGAAGATGGTAAAAGAAATGAGCAGCAAGAGAGAAAGGAACCTGTTATCTTTACATCTTTCCAGGCACGCTGGCTGAGGAATTCTGGGAGTTGAAGTCCACAAGTCATAAAAGGGCCAAGTTTGAATACCCCTAGTCTAATCCAAGGAGACAGCCGTGTTTCTGGAGTTACCAGCTTCTGCCTCCGAGACTAGGCAGACCATTAGATATTTTGCTTATTAGATTGTAAATCATACTAATTTTTCCTTTCAGCTTTATTTCCTTGGCTGAGCTTAACTTATTTATTTATTTGAGTGTGAACATGTTTAGTTTGCTTAGGATTGGGCTGCTCCTAGATGACAGGTAGTCCTCGACTTACAACAGATCATTCAGTGACCATTCCAAATTACGACGGCACTGAAAAAAGTGATTTATGACCGTTTTTCACAGTTGCGACCCTTGCAGCATCCCCATAGTCATCCAAAATTCAGACGCTTGGCAACCGACTCGTATTTATGACGGCTGCAATGTCTTGGGCAAGGGTAGGCAACCTTGGCTCTTTTATGACTCGTGGACTTCAACTCCCAGAATTCCTGAGCCAGTGTGGCTCAACTTGGAAACCTCTCAATTTCCCCTCAGCATGGCTGGCTCAGGAATTCTGGGAGTTGAGGTCCACGAGTCATAAAAGAGCCAAGGTTGCCTATCCCTGGTCTTGGGGAATCATGGGTTCCCCTTTTTGCGGCCTTCTGACAAGCAAAGTCTAGGGGGAAGCCAGATTCACTTAACTATGACTAATTTAACAACTGTAGAGTCACTTAACGGTGGCAAGAAACGTCGTAAAATGGGAAACAAAGACCCGCTTCACAAGCGTCTCATTTAGCAACGGAAATGTTGGGCTCCCTTATGGTCGTAAGTCGAGGGCTACCTGTACATCTTCCATGCCTTTAAAAAGGGTTTCGTTTTTTCCACATTCAGAAACTATGAAGCTTTGCTTAACGGGTTGCTTTTGCCTCGCAGGCTGAGCTCCACAAGAAAGACGTAGAGCTGAATCTGGAAAAGGAGCAGAACAAGAGGCTCTGGGATCGAGACACCGGGAGCAGCATCACCATCGACAATCTGCGGAGGGAGCTGGACAACAAAAACATGGAGCTGCAGCGCCTGGACTCCATCGTGAGGTCCCTGCAGATGGAGTGTGAAGGACAAATTCAACGTCAGGTCAGAAAAGAAAGATGGTCCCCACCAAACCCCAGAACTGGAGCGTTTCCCCAACTTCTAGAATGTTTTATTTGGCCAAATGTGAGTAGACACACAAGGAATTTGTCTCTGGTGCAGAAGTTCTCCGTGTACATGCAAAGCCACTTCTTCTTCTTCTTGTGCCATATCCGTTATCGGACGTTGGCGATCATGTTGGCGATCCTGTTTTTATCAGCAGCCGCACGAAAAAGGGCTGCTGAGTTTTGTCCCAACCGGTCCCTTAGATTTTGAAGCCACGATGTTCTTCTTCTGCCTGGACCTCGTTTGCCTCCAATCTTTCCCTGGAGCAGTGATGGCGAACCTTTTAGAGACTGAGTGCCCAAACTGCAACCCAAAACCCACTTATGCATCGTCAAGTGCCGGGTGGGTGTGGCCCATTGAGTGGGTGTGGCCCATTGGGTGGGCGTGGCTGCGGTGGTAATGGCAGACTGTGTGGGAAAGTTCAATCAATCAATTCCAACTTTGCAAGATCTTTTTTTTCCCCGTGAGAAGTTGAAATTGACTGATTGAACTTTTTTTTTTTTTTTGCACACGGCGGCGGAGGCCTAAAGCGAAAAGATTTTATAAAACCCAGCTGAAGGCCTAGGACTGGGGCGACGGCGCGCGTGCCCACAGAGAGGGCTCTGAGTGCTGCCTCTGGCACCCGTGCCATAGGTTCACCACCACTGCCCTGGAGGATTAAATGGAGTATGCCGTATTTTTCTGGGTGTCGCATCACATGTCCCGAAATATTCTAATTTTCGTTTTTTAATTGTTTTGATGATTTCCCTTGGCTTTCCCAGGCGTCTGATCACCTCCTCATTTCTGATCATGTCAACCCAGCTTATACGTAACAGCCACCTGTAAATCCACATTTCAAATGCTTCTAGTCTCTTCAGGTGGCCTTCTGTCAGAGCCTGGAACCCCCACAGAGCGCGTCCCCGGGTGGCGGATTGAGAGGCCCTACCCATTATGGCTTTATAGCAGGGGTAGTCAACCTTGGCTCTTTTATGACTTGTGAACTTCAACTCCCAGAATTCCTGAGCCAGCATGGCTCAGCTTGGAAACCTCTCCCTTTCCCCTCAGCATGGCTGGCTCAGGAATTCTGGGAGTTGAAGTCCACCAGTCATAAAAGAGCCAAGGTTGCCTACCCCTGCTTTATACTGTAATGGCGGGTTGGAGGGAATCAAATACCTCCCGTGGACCAACAGGCCTGGTGAGTGGCAGCTGGCTCCCCAGTATCGACTGAAGGCGGAGACCATGTTGGTTGGAACGGATTCAGAAGAACAGCACACGGTGTGGTGGCAGCCACTTGAACAGCGTGTGCACAGCGGTGTAGAAAGCAAAGGGAAGACTACTACACTACATATTTCCCAGGAAAAGCGTGTTCATGCAAAACCACAGAGTAATAATAATCACAGTAATGATACCAACAAGAGCCTGAAAACAATGGCGCAGGCCTAGGTGAAGGAAAAGAGGGAGAGGATTGAATTTGCCAGATGGAAATCTTGTGACTTGCCACCGCATCGTTTCAGACGCGCAAATAGGCAGGCCAATCTGAGCGTGCGAGGGGATTGTGTGCCCTGCTCTCTGAAGCAAGAGCATCCCTTATCTCGACGTTCAACTTCAGGATCTGGCCTCCTAAAGAGCAGTCGGGGTTGATCTCCTGTAGGACTGACCGGTTTGATCGCCTTGCAGTCCAGGAGACTCGCAGGAGTCTTCTCCAGCACCATAGTTCAAAGGCCTCCATTCTTCGGCGCTCAGCCTTTCTTATGGTCCAACTTTCACAGCCGCACATTGCAAGAAGAAAGGATAGCAGGAGATTAAGATGCCCTGATGCGTTTTTATTTGATTATGAAATATTGCTGCTGTTCAAACAAGGACTCCTTTGTCTTGGCCTCATGCCTGGAATAAACATCCATGTGAACCAGGGAAGCAAGTTGGGGTTCTGTTGGGTCCTACGCGCAGGAAGACAAGACAAAGCAAGAGCAGAAAATTGTGCCCATCATAAAATGCCTTTTACACTTGGTGGGACACATCATGTGGTTGTTTTCTCAACTGCCTGCAGGGGGCAGCACGACACAGGCAGTCCCAGATTTTGGCTCACAATTGAGCCCAAAACTTAATAATAATAATAATAATAGTAAAGTTGGAAGGGACCTTGGAGGTCATCTAGTCCAACCCCCTGCTCAGGCAGGAAACCCTATACCAGGGGTAGGCAACCTTGGCTCTTTTATGACTCGTGGACTTCAACTCCCAGAATTCCTGATCCAGCCATGCTGAGGGGAAAGGGAGAGGTTTCCAAGCTGAGCCATGCTGGCTCAGGAATTCTGGGAGTTGAAGTCCATGAGTCATAAAAGAGCCAAGGTTGCCTACCCCTGCCCTATACCATTTCGGACAAATGGCTGTCCAGTCTCTTCTTAAAAACTTCCAGTGTTGGAGCATTCACCGCTTCTGGAGGCAGGTTGTTCCATTGGTTAATTGTTCTAACTGTCAGGAAGTTTCTCCTTAGTTCTAGGTTGCTTCTCTCCTTGATTAGTTTCCATCCGTTGCTTCTTGTCCTGCCTTCAGGTGCTTTGGAGAATAGCTTGACTCCCTCTTCTTTATGGCAGCCCCTGAGATATTGGAAGACTGCTATCATGTCCCCCCTCGTCCTTCTCTTCTTTAAACTAGACATACCCAATTCCATCAACCTTTCCTTATATGTTTTAGCCTCCAGTCCCCTAATCATCTTTGTTGCTCTTCTCTGTACTCTGTACTTTTATGTTGCTAACTGAAACATTTGTTAAGTGAGTTTTTGCCCCATTTTATGACCTTTCTTGCCACTGTTGTTAAGCTAAACCATTGCCGTTGTTAAGTTAATAACCTTGTTGTTAAGTGAATCTGGCTTCCACATTGACTTTGCTTGTCAGTAGATCACAAAAACTGTTCACATAACCCTGGGAACACTGCAATTGTCATAAATATGAACCCGGTTGTCAAAGCATGCAATTTTGATCACATGACCAGGGGGATGCTGCCGTGGTTTTAAGTGTGAAAAATGGTCATAAGTTTCATTGTGACTTTGAACGGTCACTGAATGAACTGTTGTAAGTCGAGGACTACGTGTATTATTTTATTTTATTATTATTATTATGTTCGGCGCACAAATCGGTCACATGTTCAGACCGGATTTGACATTTTTAATCCACCCATCGAGTCTCGGGATAGACAGCTGCAGATGTTTTGTGGCATCGGAGGTATGGCAGGATGTAAGCTGTTCTGGGTAAAGCTGCCGTTCGCAACTGACGGATGGTGAATTTGTCAATGCTGATGGCACTATTTAGTTATTATTCTATTCATAACTTCTACTTTTGTGGTCTACATTAATACGCTCAGTGGCCCTTGTTTTTATGAAACCTTATACCACACATGCTTTGTTATTCTATGCAAGCTGTCAAGAGTCTTTGAACTGTGGCGGGTTAAAAAAGTGAAAAATAAATAAGTAAATGTCCATTTCATTCCTCCAAATTTTATAGCTAAGGATATTTAGAATAGAATAGAATAGAATAGAATAGAATAGAATAGAATAGAATAGAATAGAATAGAATAGAATATATATTGGATCTAGAATAGAATAGATATTGGATCTAGAATAGAATAGAATAGAATAGAATAGAATAGAATAGAATAGAATAGAATAGAATAGAATAGAATAGATATTGGATCTAGAATAGAACAGAATAGAATAGAATAGAATAGATATTGGATCTAGAATAGAATAGAATAGAATAGAATAGAATAGAATAGAATAGAATAGAATAGAATAGAGCTGGAAGGGACCTTGGAGGTCTTCTAGTCCAGCCCCCTGGTCAAGCAGGAGAACCTACACCTTCTGAGACAGGTGAATGTCCAGTCTCTTCTTAAAAATCTCCAGTGACTGAGTGCCCACGATTTCTGGGGGTAAGCTGTTCCACTGGTTGATTGTCCTCACTGTCAGGAAGTTTCTCCTTAACTCCAGGTTGCTTCTCTCCTTGATCAGTTTCCAATCATTGTTTCTCGTCCTTCCTTCTGGTGCTCTGGTGAACAACCTGCCCCCCCTCTGCCTTGTGGCCACCCCTCAGATACTGGAACACTGCTATCATGTCTCCCCTATTTCTTCTTTTCTTTAGACTAGCCTAACCCCAGTCCCGCAGCCATTCTTCGTATGTTTTAGTCTCCAGGCCTTTGATCATCTTAGTTGCTCTTCTCTGACTTTTTTCCAAACTCTCAACATCTTTTTTGGGATATGGTGACCAAAATTGGCTGCAGTATTCCAGGTGTGGTCTTACTAGGGTTTTATAAAAGCGGTAATAATACTTCACGTGATCTTGATTCTATGCCTCTGTTTATACAACCCAGGATTGTATTAGCTTTTTTGGCTGCTACTGCTGCACACGGCTGGCTCATAGTCAAGTGATCATCCACTAGGACTCCAAGGTCCCTCTCACAGCTACTGTTTTTAGCCAGGTCTTACCCAGTCTGTATTTGTACCTTTGGTTTTTCCTGCCTAAACGTAAGACTTTGCTTTTCTCCTCATTGAAACTCATTTTATTGGATAGGGCCCATGGTTCGAGTTGGCCAAGATCTTTTTGGATCCTGAGTTTGTCTTCTGGGGTTTTGGCTACTCCTGCCAGTTTGGTGTCATCTGTGCCCACTCCTCTTGCTCAGTGTTTCTCAACCCTGACAATTTTAAGGCATGTGGACTTCAACTCCCAGAATTCCACAGCCAGCATTGCTGGCTGTGGAATTCTGGGAGTTGAAGTCCACATGCCTTAAAATTGTCAAGGTTGAGAAACACTGCTCTTGCTAGTTCTGCTCCATTTGGGATAATCTCCTTCAACGGGGTGAAAGCCTTGGGCAAACAGTATATCTTTCTTTTTTTTCTTTTTTTCCAGATGTCTGCAATTAAAGAGAGGAACGACAGCCTAGAGAGGGAATCTTCCATCCTGGCCCAGCTAAATTCCACCAAAGATAAGCTCCACAAAACTGCCCAAGAACTGAGCGAAAGAAAATTAAGTCTGGACTCGGCAGAGCGGGTCATCGCCGATCTCAGGTCTTCCCACCTGGAGAAGGAAAGAGTCATCGAACACACCAATGACGAGATCCAGCAGCTGCGCGGACGGGTGGATAGCAAACGGCAGGAGTTCCAGCAGCTGAAAAGCGAAAGCGAGCTCCTGCGAAGCGTGCAGTCCGACTGCGAGTCGCTGAAGGTGCAGCTGATGGAGAAGGAGAAGGTGATTGAGATCCTCCAGAAGCAAATCGAGAGCATGACCGAGATCGTAAGCCAACATGGCCGGACGGCTGGCGCCATAGAGACGGAGAAGTCTCAGCTCATAAAAGAAGTCAGCGAGAAGAAGGTCGAAGTCCAAGAACTGAAGGTGCCTAAGTTTCACTCTCTTGCCTCTTCTTGAAGGCGCGTCTTTCCTTTTTGATCCCAGGCAGTCCTCGACTTACGACCACCATGGAGCCCGACATTTCTGTCGCTAAGCGAGACAGCTTTTAAATAAACGTTGCCCCATTTTACGACCTTCCTTGACACCGAATCACTGCAGTTGTTCAGGTGGTTAAGCGAATCTGGCTTCCCCCACTGACTTTGTTTGTCAGAAGGTCGCAAAAGGGGATCACGTGACCCCGGGACGCTGCAACCGTCGTAAATACGAGTCAGTTGCCAAGCGTCCAAATTTGGATCACATGACCATGGGGATGCTGCAAGGGTTGTAAGTATGAAAAACAGTCACAAGTCGCTTTTTTCAGTGACGTAACTTTTAATGGTCACTAAATGAACTGTTGTAAGTTGAGAACTACCTGTACGGTCATAAATGTGAATCAGTTGCCAAGAGTCCAAATTTTGATCATATGACCATGGTCAGGGGTAGGCAACCTCTGCTCTTTTATGACTCATGGATTTCAACTCCCAGAATTCCTGAGTCTGCATAGCATAGCTGACTCAGGAATTCTGGGAGTTGAAGTCCATGAGTCATAAAAGGGCAGAGGTTGCCTACCCCTGACCATGGGGAAGCTGCAATGATTGTAACTTTGAACGGTCACTAAATGAATGGTTGTAAATTGTGGACTAGCTGTCCTAGGGTTAATTCCAAGTTTTCCAAGCTAGTGCTGTCCACCTAGGTTGGGAATAACTCCATCCCTTCTCCTTGGCTGAATGCTCTGTCTTTTGACAGCTGCAATGCAGTCATTCTGCTGCCCTAAAGCAGGGCTTTTCAACCAGTGGTACAGGTACCACCTGTGGTGCATTGGCACCTGGCAGGTGGTACACGACCATCCTAGAAAAGTGGTAGTGGGGGAGAGGGAATGAGCTGAACCGGTGGCAGCACCGCACAAACCTGAGCGAGAGACGGCTGGAGCTGCAGGGCTGTCAGGGCTCAGCGGAAGCGCCAGGATCAGCACTTCTTCGGGACTGTCAGGGCTCAGTGGAAGCGCCAGGATCAGCGCCAGACTCCAGCTGGAGCTCAGTGCTGATCCTGGTGCTTCTGCTGAGCCCAGAAGAAGCGCCGATCAGCTGGAATGTTGCAGCATCTCCAGGGTCTTGTGATTTACATTCAGATGCTTGGCAACTGATTCATATTTATGACGGTCACAGTGTCCCAGGATCATGTGAAGTGACCAAAACCTGCTGCAACCACCCAGCAGACAGGGGGGAATAAAAACCAAACACCCCCCCACCCCACCCCCACTGCCAATCTTCAACAGAAATGCTCACAACAATGAAAACCTCGGACAGGAGGAAGAGCGCGGCCAGGCGGGCAGGCAGGTGTCTTGCTCTGCTGTGGCTTGGGGGGCACTTTTTTCAGTGCCATTGTAACTTCGAACAGTCACTAAGTGAACGGTTGTAAGTCGAGGACTACCTGTACTTTTATCACTTTTTTTCCTCTTTTTTTTTTGTTTGATCATCAAGTTTTTGACACCTTGCTAGGCGACTGGTGGTACTCGGATATTGCCATATCCTAAAAGTGGTACAATGGGTGAAAAGGTTGAAAA
Organism: Protobothrops mucrosquamatus; assembly: GCF_001527695.2. Lineage (NCBI taxonomy): Eukaryota > Metazoa > Chordata > Lepidosauria > Squamata > Viperidae > Protobothrops > Protobothrops mucrosquamatus. The sequence continues at coordinate 102,032 of NW_015388921.1, forward strand.
GCCCTGCCCTAAAGCATTAAGCCTTTCACCGTTCTCATTCTTGAAAACAGCCACCTGGCGATTGTTCAGGACAAATACAGAGGTGAAGGAGAAGGAATGACTAGAATCTGGAGGTAGAGTGAGATGAGGAACCAGCCTAGAATCCCTACGTAGCCACAAGCAAACTTATCTAACATACTGGGCCTGGTCTTTCGTGCTTTTTCCCACCTAGATTTCTCAAGACAAGAAAGAGAGCCAGATTCGTGAGTTGGAGGCCAGCCTGAGCGACATGGAATTAGAAAAGGTGAAACTGATGAACGTGTGCTCGGAAAGGCTGCGGGCCCTGAAAGAGATGAAACTGGAGCGAGAAGAACTTGTGAATGAAATAAAAGCCAGTCGCATTGAGCTCTCTGCACTAGCAGGTATTTTTGTCTTTCTTTCATTCATTCTTTATCCTCAGCTCCCGAGACCAGTGTTTCTCAACCTGGGCCAGTTTTAAGATGTGTGGACTTCAACTCCCAAAATTCTTTAGCCCGCTATGGGAATTCTGGGAGCCGAAGTCCACGCATGCTTGCCACGGTGGAGAAACACACACCCCCTTAGAGGTGCTTGGGATTGCAGTGTTTACCATTCCCAAATGTGAATATGTACCCGGAAGACGTCAAACGGTGGAATTCTGATTTAGTGAGGCATCAGATTGGCACAGTGGTTAGAATGCAGCGTTGCAGGTAAACTCTGCCCGCAGTCTGGAGTTCGATCCTGACATGGCTCAAGCTTGACTCAGCCTTCCATCCTTCCGAGATTGCTAAAATGAGGATCCAGATTGCTGGGGGCAATAAAGTGGCAATAAACTGAGATTGTAAACTGCTCAGAGGGTGCTGTAAAAGCACTCTGGAGCTGTCTGTACAGTAAGTCTAAGTGCTATTTGCTATTGCTATCAAATTGTCCTGTTACCAGAGGGTGGAATTCTGGTTTTCTTAAACGTCATATTGTTGATACGAAATCTCTGTCTCTCTCCCTCTCTCTCCCTCCCTCTCTCTCTCTTTCTCTCTCTCTCCAGCTCCCTCTCCCTCGTCTTTCTCTCTCTCTCCCTCTGTCCCTCTCTTTCTCTCTCTCTCCCTCTCTCTCCCTTCCTCTCTCTCTCCCTCCCTCCTCTCTTTCTCTTTCTCTCTCTCCCCCTCTCCTTCCCTCTCTTTCTCTCTCTCTCCAGCTCCCTCTCCCCCTCTCTCTCCCTCCCTTCTTCTCTTTCTCTCTCTCTCTCCCTCCGTCCCTTTCTCTCTCCCTCCCTCTCTCTCCCTCCCTCTCCCTCCCTCTTTCTCTTTCTCTCTCTCATCTCCCTCTCTCTCTCCCTCCCTTTCCCTCCCTCTCTTTCTCTTTCTCTCTCTCTCTCCATCTCCCTCTCTCCTTCCGTCCCTCTCTTTCTGTCTCTCTCCCTCTCCCTCCCCCTCTCTCTTTCTCTCTCTTTCTCCCTCTCTCTCTCCCTCTGTCCCTCTCTCTCTCTCCCTCTCTCTCCCTCTCTTTCTCTCTCTCTCAGACCTGCGTCTCTTATGCAGCCCTTTATCAGTTCACATGTCCCTTTTCCGGTCCATTCTTTCCTTGCTTTGATAAACATCTTCTAAATAATTGAGTTGGGATTCCTAGAAGGATCCGCAAATCCTCTTCTCATAATCCTACTGTACACTTCCTGGAGATTGCCAGTGTGGGAGGGGCCATCAGTCAGTTCACTCAAGAGGCAGCCGTCTCGTCTCTCTTAGCCGTCTGACCTATGCTAAAGGCTTTCCTTTTCCAGAATAAGCCCCGTGAGCTCCATTAAGAAGTTAAATCCTTATTATATAGGACAGGGACGAAGAAGAAAGTTGAAAGGTAAAAAGTAAAAGCAAAGTCACGGTTAAACCAGGGACTGACCAGGATCTCTCAAATACCCATATCCAGGCACTCCAACCCGAATTTACCCAGTCTCGGCACATGAAATAAAACAGAATGCTACCAGTATTAGCTTCACTGTTTCCAAATTCTTGCTTCCCCAATTCACCAGATCAAGAATCTGGTTGGGAAGCTTTTCCCCTACTTTCTATATAAGATAGACCCAAATAAGAAGCACACACATGTAGACCTGGAAGCTACTACATTTATCAGAACGGCGATAGTAACCGAATCTTGCAAAGTCTGGATATGCTTCCTTTCCTCTTTCTTTCATGAGAATTGAGAGGGGGTGAAGGTCTGTTAGTGGTGGTGGATCTTCCCTCAGTCCTTCAAGGTCATTCTCTTCCTTCTCTACATGAAATGAAAAGAAGGACGAGGGGGTGACATGATAGCAGTGTTCCAATATCTCAGGGGCTGCCACAAAGAAGAGGGAGTCAAGCTGTTCTCCAAAGCACCTGAAGGCAGGACAAGAAGCAACGGATGGAAACTCATCAAGGAGAGAAGCAGTAGCAATAGCAATAGTACTTAAACTTATATACCACTAGAACGAAACAACCTAGAACTAAGGAGGAATTTCCTGGCAGAAGAACTTGTGGATGCTCCAACACTGGAGTTCCTGACACAGGAATTCTGGGAGTTGAAGTCCACGAGTCATAAAAGAGCTGAGGTTGCCTACCCCTGGTCTAAACCTTCATCATTCTAACCACTGACTTCCCAAGGAGTCTTTCTGCTTCTGAACTGAATTCATTTTGGGTTTTATTTACACGGATATAGTATAACACAGGATCGCGTGGCTTGATTCGGTTGTTTCTCTTTGGCTGCAGAGGAAGCAGAAGTGATCAAGAATGACTACCGAGAGAAAAACGAAGATATGGAAACGATTGTGAGCAAACTGAAAATGCAGCTGAAATCGGCTCAGATTGAATTGGAGCAAACCAGGGCCACTTTGAAGACCATGGAGGGCTCTGATGGCCACGGTAATCATGTTACTTTCATTGTGTAGAATTATTTTCTTTGTCTATGGAGATTCTCAGTCATCCAGGTCATGGTTGTTCCAAAGGTGTTTTCTCCTGACAACAGGATTCATGTGACCCTGAGGGCACACATAAACCTCCAAGTGGCCTCCACAATTCTCAGAGAGAGTACTAATGACCAGATGACTGCAAGGACTATAAATCTTTCCATTCCCCGCCATTCTGTCAGAACTGAAGAAGCTTCTTGGAGGACAAGCGAAATGTCTTCAAGGAAAAAAACAAAGAAAGTTCAACTTCCTTTTGAAAAAGCACCTTTTGGACAATTATTTTCCTTCTTTTACAAGGGGTAGAATGGTTAAACCTGTTAGCTTTCCTCAAAGGGTTTTCATACAGATTTTCACATGGATGCTATTGAATCTGATCAGAGCATTTAGTACAGGAGTCTTCAAACCTGGCCCTTTTATGATTTCTGGACTTCAACTCCCAGAATTCCTCAGCCAGGCATGCTGGCTGAGGAATTCTGGGAATTGAAGTCCACAAGTCATAAAAGGGCCAAGTTTGAAGACCCCTGATTTAGTATGACATTATAAGATGATTTGATTCTCAGCTAGAGACGATCACAGATCTGGAGTAGTTAAGGGACATACAAGTAGACCTCATGACTATCGTAAGTCATGATGGCCTTAAGGGGGGTCCACCCAATTTTACTTTTTTTGTGGCACATGCAACGTGCCGGTTGTTAAGCAAACCCATTGTTCGCTTACGGGGCATTTTTTGCTGAAAACCAGAAATAAATGCTGGTTTTTGGCAGAAACATCGTTGATCGCAGTCATGTGACCAAGGGATGCTGCAAATGGCCATAAATGTCAGCTGGTTCCTGAGCGCCTGACATGCGGTCACATGACTATGGGGTGTGTGGCTTGTTGGAACTTCAGAACTGGATCATAAGTACCTTTGGGGTCTCTGTCGTAACTTCAAATGGTCGCTAAAGGGCTGGTCATAATTTGAGTACTACCTGTAGTTAACGAGCATTAATTAATAGTTAGCGGTCATTAGAGATTGAAAATTGGTGTCGTTCCTTATCTCCAATAAAAGCAGGAATTTCGGTTCTTTGGGTATACAGAGATCTCTAGCAGAGAATTCTTGGTATTCTCACTAAACTACAATTCCCAGCATTCCTTGGGGAAGAGCTGCCATAGACAAACCACACAGCACAGTTATAAGTTGGCAAATATAAGGGTATAATAAATGAAAGCTTGCAATGGAATTTATTTTTAATCTGAGTAGGGAATACTGCAAAATGCATTGTCATTCTCTGCTGGAGTGTGTTGCACTCATATCGATTTTAAAAAGAGCGAAGGTTCCTTCAAGTTATGCTAGATTTATACATTCAAAATGTATATGGAATTATGTGTAGGTTAAACTTACAGGTCTATTCCCATCATTTTGTCTCGAATTGTATGAGGTTATTTCTGCGCTGAAAAATTCTTCCAGGATCCAATCTGGGTCGGTCACTGGGACCAAAGGTTTTGTCTTCTGAGCTTTCGGGCTCCTCCTGGAACCCATCCTCAGAGAACTTCTCTCTAGCAGTGTACGTGCTTTGGGATTTTGTGTGTGTGGTGTTTATACCCGTGTTTCCCCGAAAATAAGACTGGGTCCTTTTTTTTTTTGCCTCCAAAGAGGTCTTATTTTCGGGGTAGGCCTTACCTCACCTCCAGCACTGACAGCCCCACCCAGCCGGTCCACTTCTTCTGGGGCTGAAGTTCTGCAGCTGCATTCGGGCCTGCATTTTGCAGTCAGGCCTTTCCAGAAGGCCTAAGCAGCCGAGTACCGAGCTATGGATTGAATCCATAGACTGGTGCTCGGCTGCTGAGGTCTTGCAGAACCGAGCTATGAATTGAATCCATAAGTCGGTTCTTGGCTGCACAGGCCTTCAGGAAAGGGCTGTGACTGAGAAATGCAGGCCTGGCTGCAGAAGAGGCTTCAGAAGAAGAAGTGGGCCAGCGTGGAGAGGCCTGGCTGCAAGGGAAGTGGGTGCGGGGCACATGGGGCAGCTCCACACTGCTACCCTGCCCTAGCTTGATTTTTAGGTGTGTGCCTCGCCCCAAAACTAGGGCTTATTTTGGGGGTAGGGCTTATATTAGGCCTGTTCTGTGACCTGAATCAAGATGCTTTTATAATTCAAGCACAGATAACTCAATAAAGATGATTGTAAAACAGATATTTATTCAGGTATACTTGCAATTATGTAGTTTCTTCCGAATATGGTACATCTGTTCATCCTTATAGGTAAGAAATCAATAATTCCTCCATATCAACTGCTAACATGGAATGGGACCCTGTGTGTCCTGCGGTGGTCCCATGCTTATCTCAGACAAAGGCATTCCAAACTGGCACGTAGCCAGGATATCCTGTGATAAACTTAGTAGCTCCTCCTACTGACCTGTTAACATGGGAAAGCTGACTAGCTAAACTACATTACCCATAAGCCATCTCTTAAGGAGACAGCACTTAACCCAATAAATGCCAAACATTCTAACATATAGACCCATCTAACTGGCTGATCCAGAACAAGGCCCACCCCCAAAAATCAAGCTAGGGCTTATTTTCGGGGTAGGCCTTACGTTCGGAGAAACAGGGTATGGTGCCTGTTGTGTGTGGCTTTTTAGATGTTGATTGGGGTGTTGATGGCTGGCTATTAAATCGTTGGCCGTCGTTTCCTTGTGCTGCCAAGCCCTCGCTTCCTAAGTACTTGATAAACTGGCGGTAAAGACAAAACCTCTTTGGACCCTGTGACCGACCCAGATTGGATCCTACTACATTATCCTGGGACACGTATATTCGCCTTCATTCGTGGAAAAAAAAATCTAGCCCATTTCTTGCCAAGAATTTTCACATTTCCACTAATGCTCCGGAAATCTTCTCTTTCACAGCCATGAAAGTTGCCATGGGGATGCAGAAGCAAATCACAGCCAAACGAGGGCAGATCGATGCTTTGCAGAGCAAGATTAAGTTCTTGGAGGAAGCAATGACTAACGCAACTAAGGTACGGAACTGTGATAAATGTAGCCCAGTACAAACAATATGATTGAAAGAATGAAACATCTAGCGCTAGTTAATTACCATGAGCCTTATCACAGTCCCTATACATTTAATATAGTTTTTCTCTAAAGACCTTAACGAGTGGTTCTCAACCTTTTCTTCACCACGGACCCCCTGTAAATACCTTTTGTGGCCACAGACCCCCAAGACTTAAGATTTAAAGAATAACATTTCTCGAAGCCTTTTGGACCCCTTGTGATGACATCGCCCCCCTCCCAGGAGTCCGCAGACCCCAGGTTGAGAACCACTGACCTTCACTATAATTGTGAAGTTACCTCTTCTAAAATTGAACAAATATTTCCAAAATGAATGAGCTGGGCTAAGCAAAGTGTTACGGAAAGGAGTTTTTCCTCATTTTAAATTGAACACACCTTGTGAATTGATCACAGTGTTTCTCCAACCTTGGCAACTTTAAGGTGTTTGGACTTCAGTTCCCAGAATTCCCTAGCCATCCATGGGAGGTGAAGTCCAGACACCTTAAAGTGGTCCAGGTTGTGGTTTACCTTGTCAATTTAGGACAAGAAGCTGACTAAGAGATTACCAACTGGATTGGCAAAACAGATTAAAACGTTAATTTTAATCATATTCAAGCCATAGCTCATGGAGTAGATTAATTTTCACTAACTATAATTAAGATGTAGTTTAAGAATGAGGTGTAATGTTACACTAAGGTGAATCAATAAAGCTTCACAAAAGCTTAAAGCAGGGGTTTTCAAACTTGGCCCTTTTATGACTTGTGGACCAACTCCCAGAATTCCTCAGCCAGGCACGCTGGCTGAGGAATTCTGGGAGTTGAAGTCCACAAAGCTTTTGAACCACATCAGTTGAGGAGAAAGTTGTTTGCACATGCATGTAATTTTTACAGCTTATCCTTACAACTTTCACCGAGAAGCTGTTCCACAACTGCCTTGTGAAGTAGGCTGAATGGGCATATTTCTATCTAACAGATTGTTCCATCTCCCTTATAAGGGTTTTTTTGTTGTTGTTCTTGTTACCTTGGCTGAATCAGTCTTGATCCCTAAATACAATGGTTCTTAATCTGGGATGATTTGGGTATATCATATCTGGCATATCAGATAGTCAGTTTGGTCTAGTGGTTAAGGCATTAGGCTACAAAACAGGAGACAGTGAGTTCTAGTCCTGCCTTAGGCATGAAAACTGGCTGGGTGACTTTGGACCAATCACCAGGAGCCAGTGAGTTCTAGTCCCACCTTAAGCATGAAAGCCAGCTGGGTGACTTTGGGCCAATCACCAGGAGACAGTGAGTTCTAGTCCCACCTTAGGCATGAAAGCTGACTGGGTGACTTTGGGCCAATCACCAGGAGATAGTGAGTTCTAGTCCCGCCTTAGGCATGAAAGCCAGCTGGGTGACTTTGGGCCAATCACCAGGAGATGGTGAGATCTAGTCTCACCTTAAGCATGAAAGCCAACTGGTTGACTTTGGACCAATCACCAGGAGACAGTGAGTTCTAGCCCCACCTTAAGCATGAAAGCCAACTGGTTGACTTTGG
>NW_015388921.1:109769-112212 GCF_001527695.2 Protobothrops mucrosquamatus
CATGAAAGCCAACTGGTTGACTTTGGGCCAATCACCAGGAGACAGTGAGTTCTAGTCCCACCTTAAGCATGAAAGCCAACTGGTTGACTTTGGGCCAATCACCAGGAGACAGTGAGTTCTAGTCCCACCTTAAGCATGAAAGCCAACTGGTTGACTTTGGGCCAATCACCAGGAGACAGTGAGTTCTAGTCCCACCTTAGGCATGAAAGCCTCTCTCTCAGCCTAACCCATCTCACAGGTTTATTGTTGTGGGGAAAGAAGAGGAGGAGCAGCATAAGGTATGTTTGCTGCCTTATTTATACAAATAATAAAGGCAAGATAAAACCAAATAAATATTTTGGGATTAATGGAGCAATTTGTAACTGTCCATTTGTGATGCAAAGATCCAGTTTGGAGCTGCTCCTACTGAGATGTTTGTATAAAACTACAGAGTCTGGCTATTTTTAGTGGGGGGGGGGGGTAATGGCATGATGTGAAAAAGGATAATTGGAGCAATTTTTTTTAAGAAACACCACCTTAACATATTTCGTCTCTGAAAGTAGCTTTCAGTCACGAAACACAAAGACAGTTTCCCTAAATTCCCATATAGAAAAAGTCAAGTGCCCGTTCCATCACAACGTGATCGAAGTCCCTCAAGATCAGGGGTGTTTGCAAGGTATAGATAAAAAATAATAATAATTAAAATGGGCACCACACACATCAAAAACAGGTGGATCTTCGGTCGCACGTCTGTGGGAACCTCTTGACTTTTTTGTGGACATTCGTTGCGATACTTCATCTTTTGAAATCAAAAGCGGTGTGGTAGTTGTTGTTCCTTGTTCAAGATTCTGCAACCTTGTTGTGTTATTTTTTTCTCTCTCTCTTGCCTATACAGGAAAAACATTACTTGAAAGAGGAGAGGATCCGATTAAGTCAAGAGCTGAGCTGCATGGCTGCTTTGAACAACAAATTGGCTGGAGAATTAGAAATCCTGAAGTCCCAGGATAAACGTTTAAAAGATAAACTTCTGACGATGGAAGCTGCTCTAGATAAAGTAGGTTTCCTTAACCTCTCTACACGTAGCCCTCGACTTACAAGCATTTGTTTACTGACTATTTGAAATTCAAAGGGCACTGAAAAAAGTTACTTATGACCAGTGCTTTTTCTATAAGAAAAAAAGGTGCCGGAACTCACATCTTGTTAATCTTTTATTTACCTTTCGCACTTAGTCAATCACTGTACACACACCCACACATGTCAGTTGTGTAACAAAACATAATGGTCATCGCCCACAGTAAGCACTCAGCGCGCGACCACATGACCAATCACAAGCCGAGCAGTGCCCCAAGCCGAGCAGCTGGACGAAGTACGTATGCATTGGACTTGACTTGACACACAAGCAGCCCGCATGCACCGTTTTAATGATTTTGCTGCCGACCTGCTACACTCCACAGGGCGATTCAAGTCCATGTGGACCAAACATCAAATTTTCAAAAGTTATTTTTAAAACTTGGAAAACCTGTCAAAAAAAGGTGCCAGAATTCCATTTCAGCGAGTTCTATGACAAAAAAAAGCACTGCTTATGACCATTTTTCACACTTACGACCATTGCAGCGTCCCTCATGGTCAAGTGATTAAAATTTAGATGTTTGGCAACTGACTCGTGTTTATGACGGTTGCAGTGTCCTAATGGTCCTGTTATCACCTTTTGGTGACCTTCTGACAAGCAAAGTCAATGAGGAAGCCAGATTCATTTAACAACCATGGTACTGACTTAACAGCTGCAGGGATTCACTTAACAACCGTGCCGAGGAAGGTCGTAAAATGGGGCAAAACAAAGCTCACTTAGCAACTGTCTCGCTTAGCAACAGAAAATTTGGACACAATTGTGGTTCCTGTCGAGAACCAAGTGTAATTCTTCTTCCCAGGAATTGCCCTAAGAGAAGTCAGGTTGAGCACATCGTGTTGAAAACCATACAATTACCCATGGAACACTGCAGGGAGCCATGTGCAGATCTACACATTGGGCAAACAAAACAACCACTCCATAAGCGCATGGCACAACCTAGGACAGGGGTAGGCAACCTTGGCTCTTTTATGACTCATGGACTTCAACTCCCAGAATTCCTGAGCCAGCATGGCTCCGCTTGGAAACCTCTCCCTTTCCCCTCAGCGTGGCTGGCTCAGGAATTCTGGGAGTTGAAGTCCACAAGTCATAAAAGAGCCAAGGTTGCCTTGTTTTCTCAAAAACTGTTCTTGATAACTGGAAACTGCTTGCATGTCTTGAATGCTACTGGATGCAAAATCCACATCACGTGCCAATGGTAAATAACTCACTCCCCATTTCATCCAGGCGTCTCTACAGTTTGCGGAGTGCCAGTGCATCATCCAGCGGCAGGAACAAGAAATGATGCGCTACAAGCTTCAGCACACGTTAGAGGTGAAAGTAAGTCTCCTGCTTCAC
>NW_015388921.1:113976-116285 GCF_001527695.2 Protobothrops mucrosquamatus
GATCACCTCAATGTTGCTTGTGGGGAGGGATACCTGTGGGGGCCAGGCAGGGTTGGGGGAAATCCAGGGGGTCTCTGGCAGGTGGGGCAGTGGGCAGGAGGCTCGTCCTGCAGGGTGAGGCAAGGCAAGGCGAGGCAGGGCAGGGGAGCCATTGTCGCAGGGCAAGGCGAGGCAGGGGCCGGGGCAGCTGCTGCCTGACGCCATCGGCCCCTGCCCACAGAGGCCAGTGAGTGTATGGGTACTGGGATGCATCCGGCCTTTGGACCTCGGCAAGTTAGCGGGCGGCTGGTTGAAGAGGGACGGTTGCCATCTCCAGGGCATGGCACGCGTGCCCACAGAGAGGGCTCTGAGTGCCGCCTCTGGCCATAGGTTCGCCACCACCGTGATAAGAATTGGCGGGCTGGAGAACTGGAGGGGAAGCCTACATTTCAAACTAATTGGAGAATTTATGACTGTTAATCGGAGGAGGGAATTGTGCTTTGATACTATGTGCTCAGGGGAGGGGAATCCAGTTTTTGGCTTCGATTATGTTAGTGCCGATGCTATGCTTCTCTAATAAAGATTCTTTAAGGTAAACAATGCCTCGGCGTTCTTTGAAGAGTTTCATCTGTCGGAACCATGACAACCTGTTCTATTGAGCCGTGGTGGTGCAGTGGTTAGAATGCAGCACTGCAGGCTAACTCACTGCTCGCTCCAGGAGTTCGATTCTGACCGGCTCAAGGTTGACTCAGCCTTCCATCCTTCCGAGGTTGGTAAAATGAGGACCCAGATTGTTGGGGGCCATAGGCTGACTCTGTAAGCCCCTTAGACAGGGTTGTAAAGTACTATGAAGCGGTATAATGAGTCTAAGTGCTATTGCTATTCATAAGCATCTCCTTCTCCAGGAGCTGCAGGGACCAGGACACACTGTGGGTTCCTCCTCCGTGAAGCAGCGCTATTCATCCTTGCCTCACTCGTCCAGTGCGCCATCATGTCAAACATTTGCAGGCCATATCTCTCATGTAAGTACCGTGTCTGCTCTGGAACACGAAACATCATGGCCGCCATCCTAACGCTCTTCCTCCATCCTCTATCCAGCTCCGGTGTAGGCTGCCTGTTGTCTCCCCCCCGCTTTCTGGAATGTGCTCCCTCCTTCTTAGGAAGCTACCATTTCTGTTGCTAAGCGAAGCCTTTCTTAAGTGAATTTTGCCCCATATAATGACTTTTCTTGCTACACTTGTTAAGTGAGCCACTGCAGACGTTAAGTTAGTAACACGGTTGTTAAGTGAGTCTGGTCAGAAAGTCGCAATGGGGGTTCACATGATCCCAGGACGCTGCAACCATCATACAGTATATACATGCCAGATACTGAAATTGCTGGAATTGGGTATGTTTAGTTTAACGAAGAGAAGGACGAGGGGGGGGGGACAGGATAGCAGTCTTCCAATATCTCAGGGGATGCCCCAAAGAAGAGGGAGTCAAGCTGTTCTCCAAAGCGCCTGAAGGCAGAACAAGAAGCAACGGATGGAAACTAATCAAGGAGAGAAGCAACCTGGAACTAAGGAGAAACTTCCTGACAGAACAATTAACCAGTGGAACAACCTGCCTCCAGAAGTGGTGAATGCTCCAACACTGGAAGTTTTTAAGAAGAGACTGGACAGCCATTTGTCAGAAATGGTATAGGGTTTCCTGCCTGAGCAGGGGGTTGGACTAGATGACCTCCAAGGACCCTTCCAACTTTATTATTATTATTATTATTATTATTATTATTATTATTATTGTTGTTGTTGTTGTTGTTGTTGTTGTTGTGTCTGAATTTTGATAACATGACTGTGGAGATGCTGCTTTGTATCACTGCAGGCTTTTCTTCACAGGCTGAGAATCATGTTCAACTTTCTGAATATTCCTTCTTCTGTCTTTAGTCTTTTAAATTCCCAAACTTTTATTATTTTAGCTATATTTTACAGTTTTTGCTGTAGCACTCATTAATTATGTCAGTGAGTCAGATGTACAACTCTTGTTCTTGATTAGATCGTGCGTGTGAAATGAGTGCATTTTCTAGCTATTTGCGAGGAATAGAGGAACTTTTTAATTCCTCAAGATTGCAGTAAATAATAATAATAATAATAATAATAATAATAATAATAATAATAATAATAATAATAATAATAATAATAATAATAATAATAATAATAATAATAATAGAGTTGGAAGGGACCTTGGAGGTCATCTAGTCCAACCCCCTGCTCAGGCAGGAAACCCTATACCATTTCAGACAAATGGCTGTCCAGTCTCTTCTTAAAAACTTCCAGTGTTGGAGCATTCACCAC